>NC_141700.1:654762901-654912901 GCF_964263255.1 Lissotriton vulgaris
AAAACAGTTTTATTTTTTTTGTATTTTTTTAGGGGGAGAAACAAAAAAAAGGGAATTGAAACTGGCTCAACTGGAGCAAAAAAACAAAAATCCCCAAAAAATTACTTCTTTTTGGGGCACTTGTGATTGTCACCTGCAAGGACGATGAGCTTTACGCTCTTTTCACCATAGGCGATAAGCTTGCCACATGTAGAACAAGTGATTTTAAAATCAGCAAATCGTGGCTGAATACAAGGCATCATCTCTGATGTTTCTGGTCCCGATGAAGTGGGTTCGTGTCTTTGGGAGGTGGTCCTTGAAGACTGGGGGAGATTACTGGCCAGTTCCCTGAGCTCTGCACGAGAATAGTTGTTAGGGTGCTTACGGGTCATATGTCGAATCATGGTATAGTTACCAAAGGAATATTTTTTGTTTGGGTTGCCCCTTGAGAGTTCTTCCTTACAGATTAGGCAAGTTACCTTGGCCGCATTCACTTTTTTCTTGGCCTCTGGGAGTGAAAAAAACTCCCATACAATGTGGGACTTGGGCTTGTATGGGGTATTTTGTTCAGACAGCCATTTTCCACCATCCTCCTCTTCCTCTTCCTCCTCCTCCTCTTGTTGACCACCATCCTCCTCTTCCTCTTCCTCCTCTTGTTGACCACCAATGTAATCTTGAGCTGGTCCTCTTGGTTGTTGTGGTGGTGGTGGTGGGGCAGATGCACCAGCTGCTGCTGCTACTGAAGCCATTATAAAGATCAAAAAGGTACAGAGAGGTACAAACAGGTCTTCCTCAGTCAAAGGACAAAGTCAGAATAAGGAAAAAAGGTGGGGTCTTTCATCATTTGGAAAAGAAAACTGTCCTGAACCAATGAGAAGTGTTATTTTCAGGTCACAAGACTAGGGGCTTCATCATTATGAAACCAAAACGGTTATGAACCAATGAAAAGTGTTATTTTCAGGTCACATGACCCGACGCTCTTACGCGACGCGCCCTGGGTCGCGTCAGCGCGTCGGATGTTTACGTTGCGCGATCGTATTCGTTCGAGTACTTCCGGGTGCGCTTACGCCGTGCGTATCACGCGGACGCGGCTACGCGATACGTCACGATCATGTTTTCGTTCGCGATATTGACGCTTACAGGACGCTCCCCGGTGCGCGGCCCGGGGCGCTTCGTATAATTACGCTTTCCGGGGCGCGCACCGGGAGCGCTCCCAAAATTATTTTTTTTTAAAATGGGAAAAATTGTAGGGACTGGTAGCCCTATTCTTTAGTGGTTTTTACGAAAATTAACTTTGAAAAAATATGTATTGTGCTACATTGGGCTATATATATGTTGGAGCCAAAATGTAGCCCAATGTAGCCCAAAGATGGCCACCAGAGACAAAAAAAAATATAGCCCAAATATAGCCCAACTGTAGCCCAATGACAGAATGTACCAGAGTGTTCTAAACAACTAGAGCGCTAACAGTCTTACTTATAAAGTGAGACTTATAGTTAGGAATTAGCATTAAAAAAACCTATGAAATTCACTGAAAAAACCATAGGTTTCAGACCAGTTATAGTTCTGAATTAGCATTTAAAAAAACTTTGAAATTCACTGGAAAAACCATAGGTTTCACACCAGTTATTGTTAGGAATTAGCATTTAAAAAACCCTATTAAATTTACTAAAAAAAACATAGGTTTCACATCAGTTATAGTTAGCTGGAAATTTTACTGACATAAAACCATTGAAATTCCACGTTATAGTTAGTTGGACTCACTATAACTTGCGCGTGTAATGCACTGCTGATGACGTCACATATTACATCACTCATGACATGGTCAGTGACATCACTCATGACATCATCCTTGTGACAGAGTGACAGACCTCCTTTCACTGTAATGTAACCCATGAAACACATATTGAAAAAAATAAATTACATTTTTTTTAAAATGGAGATACCCATACCAGTTACAACAACCAATTCAATAATTCCACCATCTATATACACATTCACTCATTCACCAACAGTTCTATATAGTCACTCTTACATATATACACTCATCATATGTAGTGATACACCTATACATCCTGTTACACACTGACAGTCATCCAAAAGTTACTCACACACATACTCACACATGCAAATAAACTATTGAACATCCATTTATTTGCATATACAGCTATACACACACTACCACCTTACTTCTAAGGAAACTTACACATACTTACTCTCTTAAACAATCACTTATAGAAACACATACTTTTTTAAACAAGAACTCTTTCAATCTCTCACTCTCACATATACTCACTCATATACATCAATACTCACATATACTAGAATAAAACATATGTAGTTACTGATAAAGACACTGAGACAGTCATTCACTCACTAACACATGCATATACACACTCATCCACCCATACAGTCCTGCACATATGCCGTCTTTAAAACACATACAAACAGTGAGTCAGTCATTGATGCATCTATACGCTAAGTAATATCCCCCACCGAACCATACAGACACTCATACTGATACAAAAAAACATCTAATAATCTATATACACACACATGTAGCTACTCACCAACCCATGCAGCAACTTATACACAAAGTGAAACACTGATACATATATTTAAATATTTAAACATTACTCGTTAATATATGTATTCACTAAGATACACTTAATAAGCCAGTTAACCAATCATTTTTTTTTAAAAAAACATCCATTTACACACTTATTTAAACATTTATTTTTCCATCTACCTTTACATATACATATATAAAACATATTTATTTTTCAGAAAGGCACACATTCACTGGATGGTGTCATGAGTGATGTCATGAGTGATGTCACTGACCATGTCATGAGTGATGTAATATGTGACGTCATCAGCAGTGCATTACACGCGCAAGTTATAGTGAGTCCAACTAACTATAACGTGGAATTTCATTGGTTTTATGTCAGTAAAATTTCCAGCTAACTATAACTGATGTGAAACCTATGTTTTTTTTTAGTGAATTTAATAGGTTTTTTAAATGCTAATTCCTAACTATAACTGGTGTGAAACCTATGTTTTTTTCAGTGAATTTCAAAGGTTTTTTAAATGCTAATTCAGAACAATAACTGGTCTGAAACCTATGGTTTTTTCAGTGAATATATATATATATATATATATATATATATATATATAAATATTTGAACATATATCATGACTTTACAGGTCTGTTTCGCTGTGCATGGACTTTATGCTTCCTTTAAGGCAAAAGTGTGCCATGTGTTTATGTCGTATGGTTTGGACGGTTGCAGCCATCAGGAGACATTTTGCCTGAATTTAAGATGGCACCTTGAGAAGCAACGTACGCACGCGCAGCTGTGTGTAAACCATAGAGACAAGCATTTGCAAAGCAATAGGTCTCGCATTTACGCAAGTTTGAGCTATTGGCATTGTAAGGATAATGCGTTTTATTTATGTTTAAAAAACAAAACATAAATAAGAGGCATTGTCATTTAAAATGCCAATAGCTCAAACTCTCCTAAATGCGAGACCTATTGCATTGCAAATGCTTGTTTTCTAGGACAGGGACCTTCATCTGTCATGTACAGATCACCATGGGTGACAGAAGAAAGCTCTTTTCAAGTTGTGCTCCGCTTGTGGTGAGAAGAAAATGTAAAGTGACCTACATGAACAGCTTATTTATTGCCTTCATCAAGCCCGTATTTCTTTGCTCTGCAACATTTGTAGTATATTTTCATCTAAAACCTAAAGGACAGAGAGAGGAGTTTGTCACTTTATTTATTGGAATACTAAAATACTCTCCTAAAGGGTAGACCCCCTCCTCTGGTCAAGATTCTGTGAAGTCCTCTTCCAAGCACTTCCATGAAGGCAGCACAAAAAAAGAAACATGCATTTTCCTGATCTAAACCTACAACGTAAAGTGCCCACAGCCAACTCTACCCACAAAAACAATGGAGCTTCCAAAGAACCACACTCTAAGCATGATAATCCCACATGAGCAGAAAACTGCACAAATCAAGCTTGCTGAACCCTCTTACTTCCAGTCCCCACAGGTGACTTCATTGACGTTGAAGAAAAGTTCAACATCCTTGACAACGATTTGTGTTGCAGGGACTACCATAGTCAATAAAACCACCTTTGACTTTGAGACCCGAGTTAGCGACCCGATCGTTGTCGACTACAACAACCCCTTCAATATCAAGATCATCATCAGCACGGCAATCAATAACCAGGATCCAATAGGTGAGGCAGATTGTTCATTCAGGTCATACATACCCTGGAGTTTACTAAACACAACTAGTCTGATCCCCAGTGCCCCCCCCCCCCACACACACACCCCTTTCTACCTTGAAATACAAACTCAATTTGGGGGAGCTGCAACATGAAATTCGACTTATTCTCCAAGGCGAGATCAAAGTAGTCTTGTAGGCACAAAAGTATCAAGAATGTTATTCCAGGTTCTTTCTAATGAAATGAAAATAAAAATAAATGACTGGTCAAGAAAGACCATTCATGGACCTCACGAAACTCCACAAGTGCCTCAAAAAACAGATTTTCCACATAACTCTCCAAGAAGACACCTGATGCTCCAGAGAAATTACTATCTGATGTCCCTCGGTCTTTAGGATGGATATTTTCATATTCCAATACACTGGAGTAACAGGAAACACCTCCACTTTACAGTTGCTGGGAGCACAAACAAATTCAAGGCACTCTTTTAGTCTCAAATCAGCACTGCAGATATTTAACAATTGCCCAGCACCAGTGTCTGCTTACCTCCGACCAAGTATACCCTTCTGTGAATGATTAGTTTGCTAAGGCTCCATCAAAGGAAGAAGCAAGCTCTCTGACTGCCACCTGCATAACTCTATTTAGCAGGTTGTGATTAACACTGAACAGCAACAGGTCATCCAGAGAACCTTGCACAGAACTGTACTCTGATTCCTAGTGGAAATATTGATCTCCCAACTGAGAAAAGCTTTCTCGTCCGAGGAAAAACTAGGAAAGCTGCATTCCATGGCAAAAACCTTCTCTACCAAACAGTCTGTCACCATCGGGCAGTACAAAACTCTGCTGGGCCTGATGTCCTTGTGAATAGGTTTTCCCCCCCATTGCTGACTCCGGATGAGGCATGTCCATCAAGAACTGGACAACCAATGGAAAAGTTCACGGGGCATGAACGACTGAATCCAGGTCACGAGACATTTGAAACAAGCGCTGGTATGGTGTCCGATCTCTCCCAATTTCGATATAGGGCTTCCTTTTCACCGTTCATCATGGCACAGAGTAATACAACTGATGCCTCCATGGATGGCAGGGGAGCATGCATGCAAAACTCCTGTGATAAGACGTGCCATGTCAACTTGCAATCCTACAGCTCCGGGCCATAAGTCTGGGTCTCAAAGCATTTAATTCAAGTCAAGCAGGTCTCGTAGTCCTTGTAAGAACGGACAACGTAACATTGATGTTTTTCATTATCCAACAAGGAGAACTGAGATCCCGGTTTCTGTTGTAAGAGTCACTCATATTGTATGACTCCAACATCTCCCATCATGAGGAGATTGCCGAGGAGCATCTCCCTGAACAACGTAACAATCAGGCGGACTCAATTGGTCGTACACTATTGGACTGCCTTGAATGGAAGCTCATGGAAATGGCTAACATCTTTCACAAATGGGATCGACCCACAATGGAGTTGTTTGTCACCCATAACATTAAGAAATGCTGGTAGTCCTCCAGTCGCTTTTGAGAACCAAGATCCAGGGGTGATCCATCTCCGATTAAATAGTCCTCACATTTGTTTACACTTTTCCGCTGTTGCCCCTGATCCTCAGAATGAGGATAAAAGAAGGCAGGGCATTGCACCTGAATTCTTATTGCCCAGCCTCTTCTCACAGTACTAGTTCACAAAGCTACTGAATCTCCCTGTATATCCTTTAGTACCATTGTATGTATCTTCTGGCAGGTGCCGGTGCAACCCCTGCGCAATGCCACAGACCTGGTGATCTCAAGTGGGGGGTGAACATTCAATGCAGTATAGCGAGAGCTGTGAAGAGGGTAGCGTGAAGTTGATGATGCTATCCCTGCTAAGGCTGAAGGTGCTGGAGGGAGAATAATAGCATTCTGGCTCACCAGATTACATGTGGAGCTACCTAAAGGGGTTATATTTATTGGGATTGAACACAGAAATAATTGGGCCCCTCAAAAAATTAAAATAAATGGAATAGAGCAGCACAATTCACAAATTGCCTGGGCCTTAAAGAAGTGAGATTAGCAGAGCCTCAAGCAAAAGAATGTGGCCTAAGTGGTTTGGTTCCCTGACCTGGAATCCTTTCAGAGAGGCAGAGTCAATCCATATTTGTACATGAGATCATCATCAACTTTCCCCTGAAGTGTCCGGAGACCAACAAACTGCAGTGAGCTAGAAAAGGAAATACTAGCCAGGACGAGAGCCCTGGAAATAGTCGAATGATAAATATGGGGTGGCGCCGCTGGAATGCAGATGGGAAAGCAAACTAAACTGATGTGTTATGAATATCTAAGTGGGCAGGGATGGACAGTGAGCTATTGAGCCAAGCTCCCGTTCTTCCTCATTTTAGGTTTTCCAGCAACTGCCTGATATCCAGTCCATCATTTTAGCTCAAATACAGGAGTAAAATTGGTCACTACTGCAACCTCGGTTCCTCTTTGTCACATTGCTGGGGATTGCACTGGTGTTTATTTCCCCCTCCGCAACACGTCCACTTAACCACTTTTAAAACCATACACCATCATACCTCCACTAATCTCCTGTTCCCAAGAGGGAAGGTGGCCCCCTTGTCCTTTCCTTTGCCTCTTTTCCTGGATCTTATATTGTGTATCCTCATCACTGAGTATCTTGTGATGTCTCCGTTTTCTGCTAGCCACTCTACTCTTGCTGCTGTCAGTTACAGCCATCCTTCTTCAGATGCTCCCTAGGCACACCGGAAGTCCTCTGTGGTCCGATTCAAGATGGCTAGACCTTGTCTCTGCAGTCACCACTCTGGGTCATTGTTGATGATGGCGCTCCTCCTTCTGCTTGCCTCATGGCTTCAAGGATTTCCTTGACATTTTCAGATGTCCGGTCCAGGAGTTAACGGGTAGCAGGAACTGTGACTGAAGCTCCTTCATGACGCTGCCATTTGGTGGTAATCTTCCAAACCATGCCCCTTTCCATATTGTTGTTTTGGTACTTTTATGAAATGGCAGTGCCTAGGCTAAATTATTTTCTCTTGTGGTAAATGTCACTGGCAAGGACCACTATATTTGTCATTTGTACTTTACCCATGTAGCCTTAGAAAGCACAAAAATACTTAGATTGGCAACTAATTGTAATAAAGTTTTGTTTTCTACTTTGTGTATATTTATGGATATGAACCTTGTGTTTTTCAGGATACACTCACTGAATTTACAAACTTCGACCCATCATGTCTGTTACCGTATTGCCCTGATTATTGGACATACTTTGGCTCATTGACCACCCCACCATTGTCTGAATCTGTGACATGGATCATTAAAAAAAGGCCAATACAAGTCAGTCCAAACCAAGTAGGTGCCATGAATAGTAATCTCTGATTTTGTTAAAATAATTATTGCAAGTCACCAAATGATGAATTTATATTTTTCAATAGTTTCTATTATGTCATGCTCTGAAATGATAATCTGTGTCATTTATTTTGTCTTTTTAGATTTTATTTGTGGTTTAAAAGTTATCCACAAATACCATGTTGCCATCTTCAGCCTATTATGTTTTTTTAAAAGTTGTTTTTTAATCCCAGATATGTTCTTAAGCTTCATATGCTTGGAGAATACCTTACTGTCAGAAGGCAGGGCCGGCCTTAGGCATGTGCAAGCTGTGCACCTGCACAGGGCCACCAAATCCCAGGGGCCACCACATCAATATATATCCTTAATATATTAATCCTCTGAGGATGGATACATATTTGTGTGGGGGCCCCTGGCAGGGATTTGGTGGCCTCTGGCTCTATACAACTTCCAAACACCATGACCCCCCCTCTTCACTGGCCTCCGCGCTCCGCCCCACCCGGACCCCCTCTTCCGGGGCCCCCTACCTACGCTCCCTGCCCAGGGCCACCATGAACCTAGAGCCACCCCTGCAGAAGGTCATATTAAAGCATCATAGAATATATTTTTATTAGTCTATTGATCTAGAGGTACCAACCACTTATGGTGCGAGAAATGTTGTGAAAAGAACTACACTCTAATTCAATACCATTTTGTTTTCCTTTCTTCCAACCCTTATAGCCAACATCTGTTAAAGAATTACTTTGAGGCTTAGGCA
This sequence comes from Lissotriton vulgaris, assembly GCF_964263255.1. Taxonomy (NCBI): domain Eukaryota; kingdom Metazoa; phylum Chordata; class Amphibia; order Caudata; family Salamandridae; genus Lissotriton; species Lissotriton vulgaris. The sequence continues at coordinate 654,771,204 of NC_141700.1, forward strand.
GTGTTTATTTTCATTAGGTTTTTCTCACAACATTTTACAACGTTTTTTTGTCATTGTCCTTTTTTCTGTCTATCTTCCAATCGCAAGTAGTCAGATTCTTTTTCTTTTTCATTCCTAACTTTTCATTTCTATCGAGTAATACTTGTGTATTTAAATGGGTAAATGTTATGTGATGGTTATCTAATATGACTAGCACGTCATTGTCCTAAAAAACGATGTAGAGATGCCATGCAAGGGAATCCGATTTGTGGTAGCCAAGACCGAAAACGGCTAGAATAGTTTTGTTGGGGACAAACAACTTAATACGTGACTGAACAAAAGAATGTCCACTTGGTAATAATAATGGTAATAATGAATCAAGTTCCAAATAAAAGCTATCTTACTATAAGCAGTCCGTTTTGAGTCCCATGCCGTTTGTGCATCGTGTGAATGTTTTAGTGAAGAGCTTCCTAAGAGAACAAATGCTGCATCCCTTCCTCCCACCCCAGATGGACAGGCACAACTAAAAGTAGGTGGTTACTTGTGACTGATATTCAGCAAAGATTCCGCTAATCAGAGGATGGGTCAGGGAAAAAATGTCATTGTAGTCTCTTAATGCAGTTCTGGGTTTGCATTCAAGGGGCTACTTTATGGGGCTTGACACCGGACAAGCCGAGAGGGGCTAACTATATTATATGCATTTAAAACCAAGATTGTCGACCTAAAATGCCTTAACGTGCACAGTTTACATCGTTGAACATTAGAATTTATGGTCTTGGTTTTTAGGGTGCATTCAGTTGAATTTATTAGACAACTGTAATCAAACATCGTTTTGGATAAGAAATGTGACAGAAAATTGGTTTGGATTGGACATTACAACGAGGCATGCTACACTTAACAGGCTGGTGCTTCTGTGGGATATTTCCAGGACTCTATTCCTGAAAGTAGGATATTAAAACAAATGGATTATCGATGATGAAGAGAAACGTCAGACTAGCCTGTTACTGCATTGAGTTCAATGTAAATTTGAAGCCAGGGAGTCAGAACAAGATGAGTTCTGTGACACAAATTGGTTGTGTAATTGTCAGTTTGTGTAAGCAAAGTGAGGCAATCCTACTCTGAGCAGACTGGCAAATGGACCACTATACTGTTAAAGCAATTGCTGACACCAGATTATGGGCAGGTTAAGCGTGCAGGTCATGCCACCCCCAACTAACTCAATACTTAATAGTTCACCAAGATGGAAAACCAGTACCCCAGTTCCAGACGGTTCTTGCCCAGGACACTATTAAAAGTCCCATACCAAGGGAGAAAGTTATTGAACATTTTTTTTTATTTAGGAGCTGCTACAACTACTTTTTAAAGGGCCCCCAGTGGGAGCTGGTATGAAAATGAGAAGGTGGGAACCTGACCATTATGAATGTGTGAGTGAACCCAGGAGGGTTGTCATTGCATCTTCCGGAGAGAATTGACAATGCTGGCAATACTGAAATTTTGTTTTGTCCAATGAATATCATTGAGGACCAGAACTTATTGCATGCAGTGTTTTGCAGTGTTTTGCTGCGTTTATTTTAAAGAATGTTGAAGCTGGTCCTGTAATAAATTGCTTGTTCAGACACAAGTCTCAAGAGGGTGGCCTTTGCGTCCTCCGGAAGGAATTGGGGAATGCCCTTAGTGGTGGAAATGTTTGTTCGAGGCATGTGTGATGTAGATACACATGCTTTGTATACTCCTGACCATCTAGTGTTGGGTCCGGATGATTGCAAGTTGTTTTCGTTTGAAGACGTCTTTCCTAGTCACTAGGTAAGGTGACTCCTCCTTTCGGTGATAGTGTGCTTGGGCATCGACTCCATTATTAGATTGTTTTTTTTTCTGCCATCGGGTTCGGACGTGTATTGCTGCGCTTCGTTTCGAAACCCTTCTTCGGGTTCCCCTTGACGCTCAATCCTCTCTACCCTCGACTGTATTGTTTCCGTACGCGTTCCCACTTCTGTGCATATCGTTTCGACATCGGAATCGACCTTCCATCGGAAAGCTTCGTGGACAGCCTTCGAGGCCTAACCGTGCCCGGACAGCTCTGTCGATCGATCGTACTCCGTTTAAATTCTGTCCTCTGTGCCACATGAAGTATCCGCGTACCGACTTGCACGAAGTGTGCAACTTGTACTTATCTCCGGAGCACAAGGAAGAAAATTGTGACTCTTGCAAATTGTTCTGATCAAAGAAGACTCTTCGTGATAGTCTGGCTCGACCCTGAGAGATGCATCAAAGCAATACCGGTTATCTTTGGTGAAGACTCCGGCCAAGAAGACATTGAGGCATCGGCAGCAGAAGAGGAGGAAGCCTTCTCTGAACAAGACTCCAACAGGGAGCGTGTGACCTTGATGCCAAAGAACTGCCGCAGGGACAAGGTGACGTGAGTACCAACAAATCCTTGCCCCCATGGACACCGAAAAAACACAAGGTTTTGGCACCACCTCTGCCTTCTGGCCAAGGTAGGCACCAAGACATTTCCGATGCCCCGCCTCCGGGCCCGGCCCGAAACAGCCTGTCAAGCCTTCCAGCTCCATACCAGGTCGCTAAAAGTCCTCATTCAGAGCCGAATCCCTCCCTCCATGACGATGCAGATCATGGGGGAATGAATCTCCCAATAGATCCAGATCATGGGAGGGATGTATCTCCCAATAGATTAATGACAGATTACACAATTGATCCCCCAGGTGATACTGATCCAGACCTTTACCCAGCCAAACCATCTCCCCCAGACGACAATGCATCACACCAAGAACTCAATGCCAGGGCTGCACATTACCATGGGATTGAATTGCGCAAAGAATCACTAAAAGAATATTTTTTGTTTGAGACTTTAGCTACTACACACAGGTAATCACAGGCACTTCCCATACTTAAAGGCATGATGCGACGTCCTGATGAGATTTTTAAAGACCCGGTCAGAGCACGCATCTTGACTCGTAGAGTGTTCAAAACATTTAAGGGCTGTCGTACAGACCATATATTTATCAATTGAGAGTTGCCATTAGATTCCCTTGTAGTATCTAATGCTCGTTAGCAGGCAAATTCTCAAACATCAGGGGATGATCCTCCTCCAGGTAAAGAGTCCAAATTAATTGATGCTTCTGCCAAGCGCATAGCTGCTCAGGCTGCAAATCAACGGCACATTGCAATACACAGGGCCTTTTAGCCAGATATGACAATGCACTCTGGGACGAAATGGAGCAATTGCTCCAATATCTCCCAGATGAGCATAAGGCTTAGGACAGGACTTAGTAAATGAGGGTAAGCCCATTTATAATTCCTCTATACAATGAGAACCAGGTGCCGCAGACACCGCAGCTAGGGAGGTTAACACCAGCATCCTGTTCAGGAGCCATTCTTGGTTAAGGATTTCAGGATTTAAACCTGAAGTCCAACAGTTAATCCTTAACACACCCTTTGATAAGGAGCACCTATTTGGTCCTAACGTCGACCAGACGTTAGAGAAAATGAAAAAGGACATAGAGGTAGCTAAATCTATGGGAGCCCTCCAGACTACCTCCAGCAGAGGCTCCTTTCATCGCTCCTTTCACAGAGGAGGGTCCAAAACCCATCCCCAGATCAAAACACCTCAACTTACAAGGGTAAGACCCAGTCCTCTCCCTCAAGAGGTTTTTTTCGAGGAGGTTATAGAGGCAACAACTTCAAGGGTAGGGGTAAGGGCAACACACCCGTAACTCCCCTTCACCCAACAAACAGTGACTTGCCCACACTCCCCCAGCCCCCCCCCCCACCCCCCCCGATTATACTACACCTGCCAGGGGAAGACTTCAACAATTTCTCCCCATTTGGCAGTCTATAACATCAGACAAATGGGTGCTTGGAATTATCCAACATGGTTATTGCCTGGAGCTTACCAGCAATCCCCCAACCCAAACATTCCACCTCGATCTCACAAGATGTCTCCAGAACACATACACTTGCTGAAACAAGAGGTCCCTTGAAAGGGACAATTTGAGCCAGTTCCAATACAGTACCAGGGATCTGTGGTTTACTCTCTGTACATTCTCATCCCCAAAAAGAACGGTTCCCTAAGACCTATTCTAGATCTCAGAGAGCTAAATTGCTGTATTCTGTCAACGCACTTTCACATGGTGACACTTCAACAGGTACTCCCACTTTTACAAAGAGCAGACTTTATTGACCCTAGATTTAAAAGACGCATATTTTCACGTTCCACTTCATACGGCTCACCGCAAATATCTCAGATTTGTGATAGCAGGCAAGCATTACCAATTCAAGGTGCTTCTCTTCTGAGAGACTACAGCACCCAGAGTTTTTACCAAATGTCTGGCGGTAGAGCCTGCTCATCTCAGAAGACAACAAATTCACGTCTTCCCCTATCTAGAAGACTGGTTTATCAAAGTCAGCTCTCACCAGAACTGTCTACAGCACACACAGATCGCAATGGATCTACTTCATCAAGTGGGGTTCACTATCAGTGCTCAAAAATCTCATCTGCATCTGTCACAAATGCAATCTTACCTAGGAGCCAGTCTAGACACAGTCAAAGCTCTAGCTTCTCCCAATGTAGTCAGAATCTGCAATATTCAGGCTATGATTCGACAATTTCAACCCAACCAAGCTATACCAGCCAGAGTGCTCATGCAACTGCTGGGAATGATGGTGTCTTACATCGCAAATGTACCCCATGCAAGGCTTCACATGCGCCTCTATAAAAGTGCTTAGCATGTCAGTAGAATCAGTCACAGGGTCAATTAACCAATCTAATGTTGGTAGACTGCTGTACCCATCGCTCTTTGCAGTGGTGGAACCCACAAAACCTATCAGCAGGCCGGCCTTTCATCGACCCTATTCCTCCAATCGTGCTTACAGCAGACGCATCTCTGACCAATTGGGGTGGGGGGGGCTCTTCTCAAAGGTTACACAATACAGGGCCTGTGGAGCAACAAGCACAAGACTGTGCACATCAATTACCTTTAACCTTTAGCAGTTTTTCTGGCACTCAAAGCTTTTCAAACTCACCTCATGACCAACACTGTCCTAGTCCGAACGGACAACATGACAGCAATGTATTATGTGAAAAAGCACGCGGGGACACTCTCTCCAACTGTCAACTCTTGCTCAAGTCATTTGGAAGTGTGCAATCCATCACAAGATTTATCTTCTGGCAATACATCTCCCAGGATAAATAATCAAATAGCTGACCTCCTCAGCAGGAGACAGCAAATTCACGAGTAGTAACTTCATCCCCAAGTTCTCCTTCCCTATTTTGGACAATAGGGTTTTCCACAGATAGACCTGTTCGCCACAGTCAAACACAAAATGCCCACGTTTTGGCTCCCGGTACCCACACCCACTCTTAAAGGGCAATGCCCTATGGATGAACTGGTCAGGGATATTTGCTTTTCCTCCTCCCTGCTCATTTTGTGTGTGGTTCGGAAACTCTGGCAAACATCCCTCACACTAATTCTAGGAGCTCCCACATGGGCCCGACAACCTTGGTACACACCCTGTTGGAGCGGTAATAGTTCGACATCAAAAGCTGCACCTCACGTCTCCTCACACACAACCATGGAGAAATCGGACATCCCAATACGAAGGAACTGAATCTAGCGATTTGGCTCCTGAAGTCAGAGTTTGGTTATTTAAACTTACCACCAGACTGAATATTCTAAAAGAAGCAAGAAGGCCTACCACCAGATTTCGCTATGCAGCGAAATGGAAAAGATTTGTTTTATACTGCAATAACCTAATCAATCCTTTAAATGCTTCCATACAAAACATTATTTGTTACCGGTTACATTTACACTGAACAGGACTGGCGTATACGCCTATTCGTTTGCACCTTGCAGCAGTAGATGCCTACTTACAAAATAGGCAACATCTGTCACTATTCAGAGTTACAGATATTAAAGCTATCATGGGACGGTCAAAAAGAGAAATACCACCACATATTCCTACTGCCCCAGTGTGGAATCTCAACATTGTTCTCACAAGGCTCATGGGTCCACCTTTTGAACTATTGCAGAAATGCCCTTTGCAATTCCTCTCATGGAAAGTTTCTTTCGTCATAGCCATCACACCACTGAGGAGAGTTGTTGAGCTACAGGCATTACCTTTAGAAGAACCCTTCTTTCAGCTGCACAAAGACAGGATAGTTCTTCGTATCAACCCTAAATTCATTCCCAAAGTTGTTTCTGCCTTTCAGATAAACCAATCAGTTGAGTTACCAGTTTTCTTTCCTCAACTTGGTTCGGTAGCAGAATGCACTCTTCACACGCTTGACATTAAAAGAGCTTTACTGTAATACATAAATAGGACAAGACTTATTTTTTAATTACATTTTTATTGAAAACTATAAAATATATGCGTACCGTGACTATTAGCAGTTAGTGTGTATATGTCATGGCCAATTACAGAGCAATCTAATCTTATGTGATACAAATTTGACATTTCCAATAGTATATAGCCGCATAGTCTTTCCGAGGTCAACATCAAACTGTACCATCCCACCTTGACATGAAGCTGCACTAACCTTGTCTTGCGTAACAGTTCCATATACGCAAAATGTACACCATTATTTTGCAGCATGTCCTCCATCTTTTTACTTATTTAAATAGAGCCTGCTCCCTTAACCTCCCCGGCTTCCTTTCCCACCAAGTACTGCTGGTACAATCCCCAAAAGCTCCTAGGGAGGCTCTGAGGGGGCAGCAAATCATTATACAATTCAGATTGTGTTGAGATATACCATGTCTTTGGACCATACTGTAACTGTTGGTACAGGTCCCCGCACCAACCGCATAGCAATTCTTCGTTTGGAAAGCAACAATCCTGTACCTATAAGTTTTCGCACCTCTTTCAGCAGCTTCCCAATGTACCCCCACAGCTCCATCAGTGGGTTTATTGTAGGTTCCAACCCAGTGATTTCGTTCGATACTTGGAAGATCTGCTCCCAGAACCTCGCTATCCCTGGGCATGTCCAGGCTTAATGCAGAAACACGGCTGACTTGTCCTCACATCTCTCACAGTCTACAGAGTCCCACATGCCATACATAAAGTCATTCTGGTGTATAGTAGACCCTGTGAAGGAATTTGAAATGGATCAAGCGATATCTGCCATTCATAGAAACTTGATGTGTAGTCTCACAGCAATATCACCAGATAGTATCCTCTATTGCCACCCCCAAATCTGGGTGCTATTCTAGTCTGGCCTTCGTATGGTAATTTCTTCTATAATCTTGCATTATATCGTAAATGATAGAAACAATCCTTCTAGAGATCACACAGTGCAATAGGTGAGAGGGTGCCCCCAGCTCAGGCGGCTCCAACCTCTCATCTCCTAGCAGCTCACGTAGCGCATGTCTCACTTTATGAAAATGGAAGCAAGCAAGCGGTGTAGAATCCCCCACCTCACTTGCAAGCTCATCCAGGCCTTGCCCTCGGAGAACAGATTGCCCATCTTGGTGACACCAAGCATCTCAAGAGCCTGTACCACCCCCTTCTCACGGCTTAACAGCAGCCAGTTGCACCATGCAATCTGGGATCTGGGTAAAGGGGGAATAGAGAATCATGCCCTCCTGCTGTTTCAGTAGATTGTGCCAAGCGAGTACCACTGAATTAGGAGTCCAAGACCCCAATCCTTTTGAGAGGGGCCCAAAACCGCACCACTGACAGTGATTCAGGCGCTGCCGCCACCTGTTCAATTAGTAAATGTGGAGGGCGCATTTCCTCGTGGAGCCAGAGGAAAGCGTGGGATCCCTGCGCTGCTCTATAGTATAGCTCCAGGTCTGGAGCCCCTAGTCCTCCCATAGAGTATGGAAGTGTGGGAACATTCCAACTGACCCACGGTTCCTTCCCTGCCCAGGCCAATCTTGTCAATAGAGAGCGAAGTATCTTAAAAGTATGCATAGTCAGCACAATCGGGAGGTTTAGGAATAAAAACAAGAATCTAGGTAACACCACCAGCTTCATTAAGGATATGCGTCCTAGCAATGACAAGGGGAGGCTTATCCACCTATCCACTTCTTCCTCTAATCTGGTGATCGTTCTGCCATAGTTTTCGCAGAATCTGTATGCCTAGATACCGGATCGGATCCAATGCCCACTGTAGCGGGTAGTCTAATCCCACTGGTAACATAGCCGGGGACAAAGGGAAAATTGTTGACTTAGCCCAGTTGATTTTAAGGCCGGACCTTTCATCGAGGATTGGGGTCAAGTTGATCTCAGGATCACGGACATACAATAGCACATCATCCACATATGCCGACACAATGAGGTTATAGTTAGGAAATCTAAGTTCCCTATAACCATGGTATTCCCTCAAGGCACATGCGAGAGGCTCAGCAGTTAAAGCATATAGCAGAGGGTACAGCAGACACCCTTGTCGCACGCCTCCTAATATTCTGATAGGGGATGTGACTATGTCAACAATTTGTATCCGAGCAGCGGGAGAGCTGTATAGCACCCCTAGCAGCCTGAGATAGAGCTCTCCTACCCCATGCATCTCAGTACTGCATACATGAAATTCCATTCCACTGAATCAAAGGCCTTTTACAAATCCAAAAAGCCTGCTGCTGCTTTAACCTCAGGCTTAATAGGTTATGTGGCGCCATAGACCGTTCTTAGATTGTATGACAAATTATGTCATGGGACAAAGCCCGACTGCTCTGGGCAAACCAACAGTAGTACCAAGGGGGCAAGCCGGTTTGCATGGATCTTCGGATAGAGCTTAGTGTTGACATTAAGGAGCGATAAAGGCCGCACACTCCGTCACACTCCCTGCCTCCCTCTTGCCCCACAGCAGGGCATCCAACACCGCACCCAGGCGCTCACTCTCTCCATACGCCCTAGCTACAGCATACTTCCCAAGTGTTTTATTTCGCTGTCTGCTATGTCATGATACTCTGCCAGTGTCTCCTTTAGGCTATCAGCTATCAAAGGGTTGCCATCTTCTTTTGCTTCCTTCTCTAATTATGCCAACCGCCCTTCCAGGCTTTCCAGACGCTGACGGATAGCACGTAGGAGTGTTTGGACATGGCTACTCCCCTGATGCACACCTTGAACATTTCCCAGACCGTGGTAAAACGCTGGACAGAAGCAATATTGGTATCAAAGAAGCATTCTATGGCTTATTCATCAAAGAGTATGGGGGAATCGCCATGCGAAGGGGGCTGGCTTCTTTCTCGAGCTTTCGATATCTAGCATTATTGGGGAATGATCTGAGAGGGATCGGGGGAGCACCTTGCAATCTTGTACCTGCTGAACCAGGGGTCCTTGTACAAACCAATAATCAACTCTGGTGTGTAAATTGTGCGGGCTGGATAATGAGGTAATCTCCCTACACCAGCGCAGCGCTCCCTTGAAACATCTCGCAAATCCAGTTGGACCGCTATATCACCTATTACTCTGGCCGCAGCAGACTGTCCTTGCGCCGGATCTCTGGTCCAGGGCACAATTTAGATCACCACCAGAGGATCGGCAAACCATCCCTGCCTCTCATGTGGTCTAGCAGCTCCTGATAAAACTGTGGGCAGTCATAGTTAGGCCCGTACACGTTGACGATATGCCAATCATTGCCCTTCCCAGTGCATCTGGAAATCACATATCTACCGCCAGTGCTTCCAACGCCTGTAGCTTAATTCCTGATTTGGGATTAACCCATGTAAAAGTCCTCCCCTGGCATGGGATGTAAACCCTGCTGCATGAAAAAGACTGTGCAGGCGCCTGTGTATGAGCATACTACTACTTACAGAAAGGTGGCACTCTTGCAGCAGCACAATGTCGATCTTGTGTCTCACTAAGTATGCAACAACCCTACGCAGTTTTCTGGATTCATTTAGTCCCCTAATATTCCAGGTGAGCAGACAAATTCTGCTCCCACTAACCTCCATCATGGCCCTGTACCGCTGTCATGACTGGGTTGACCTCCTATAAATAGCTACCCGATATATCCTCCTGGCAGATCCTCAGGTCTTGAACTTCGAGTACACACTGTGCGCACACCACATAGTCATAAAACAACATATCCCCCCCCCCGCCCCGAACACGCCATGCTGACCCCACCTGGGAATAAACAAAGCCACCACTCCCTCCGAGGACCCTGTAGCATTTTAATACAAATTGAAGAGTTCAAAGAAAAACTTTTCCGGTCTCGTACCAGATAATGGGTAACACGCAGGGGCGGGTGTTACCGGCGGAACCCTTAAGTGTGAATTTAAAAAAATTGAATAAACTTAGCCATCGTCTTCTATTATACATTTCCTATCAAACCGAGTGGGTTAAGTGCCACTAGTGCAAGTCTAATTGTCACCAGTAGTCCTGTAAGTCCCACATCCGGGTCAGAGTAAATTTGCACTAGTTAACAGCAACTACCTAGTCCCAATCAGTGTTCCAATTTCCAATAGGTGTTACTGTCCATAGTCCCTGCTGGCAGGCCAGTGCAGTCCTTGTCCACTTGCCAACTTCTCTTGGGTATCCAAGTCGAAGCATAATTTACAACATACCTGCTTGTAGTATATGTAAGCAGACCAGCCCACCGGGCCAGTCTGTCTATTCTTCCAAGTCACTTCCTGTCTCCTTTGCTCCTGCATAGTTTCCTTATTTGCCTCAGTTTTTTTGCATTCCTTGAGGGCCTTTTGTAGTGACTTAGGGTCCACAAAGATTTTTGATGTTCCGTTTATCGTTACCCTGAGTCTGGCCAGGTACAGCATAGCCTAGTCGAGCCCAAGGTCTCTCGGCCTCCGCTTCAAGGGTGCAAACTGCCTCCTCACTTCCTGCACCTTCATGGTGAATTTGGGGGAAAGGAAGAGGGCAGACTCCTCAAATTGCAATTCCCTCAGCTCCCTATCACGATTCAGTGTGGCATCTCTGTCTCTGTAATTCAGTAACTTGGCTATTACTGGACAGGGAGGGGTGCCAGGCGGAGGCCTAGGCCCCAAGGAACAATGAGCTCTCTCGAAAATGAGCATATCTGAAAACGTGTCCCGGCCCAGCATGGTCCACCAGCAACTTCTCGACAAAGACCTCCATATTTTCCATCACTGTACTCTCAGGCAGCCCCAAAATTCGTATGTTGCTGTGCCTTGACCGCGCTTCCAAATCTTCTGCTTTTTCTTGCAGGGAAGACGCTGCAGATCTCTGCTTCGGGACGGTCTCTCAGCTGCGTTTCCCACAGCGGCTTGCTTCAGACCCCTGGGGTATGTCGGCCCCATCTCCGCTGGAACAGGTTCTAAGCTACAGTAGGTTTGTAGGGTTTCCACAGTTTCACTTTTCAGTGACGCACCCGAACCACGTTGTACGTCTGCGTATTAGGTCGCAGTCTCAGCTTGCTCGGCTCACCCGGGACCAGCCGGCCGATTATCCATGAACACCTCCTTCCCACAACGCAACATAGTTGGCTCCAGAGCGCCTCAGCTTTACTCCTGGCCGTGCAGGGGCTACGCAGCAGCAGGCCTCACCTCACTTTCACCGCAGGCCGCTTGTTGTCCCGTTTCGGTGCCGGTCTTTTATTCACCTTTGCCTCAATACAGGTTTTGGAGGAAAGCGCACTCTTAGCACACTCTGCGACAGCAATTTGCAGGCCTCTGGTGTATGGAAATGTCTGGATTATTGCAGGATAGTCTGGATGGCTCTCCGAGCTTGCTCATGCAGCAGCCATCTTCGAACCTGGCAAGCTCCGCCCAATAGGATAAAAGACTCTGGCAAAACAACTGTTTGTTGCATTTGCTCCACCTCACAAAGGCAATCCTATCTCTTAATCTGGATTGCCAGATGGATTGTTAAATACATTCAAACATGCTAAGCTAAAGCTAAAATAACTTTAACTATACCCCTTAGAGCGCATTCCACTCGCAAAATTGGGGCTTCTATGACCCCTGCTCCTAATTATGTATTATGTTTATACTTAAAAGCCACAGACCTCACCCCATCCCGTGAAAGGAATCCACTTGGGCCCCTCACTGACCCCTGCCTTCTCCACCCTCCTGGACTAAGCCCAATCCTCAGCCCTCATCCTACTCTACCTATCAGCGGCCTTCGACACCGTCTCCCACCGCACACTAGTCACCAGACTACACAACGCAGGCATACAAGGAACAGCCCTGGACTGGATCCGACCATTCCTCACCGGAAGAAGCCAAAGGATCAGATTCCCACCCTTCCTCGTCCCTGCGGGCCACCCTCTTTAACATCTACATGGCCTCAACATCGTATCCTATGCCAACGACACCCAGCTCATCCTCTCCCTCACCAAACACCCCACCACTGCCAAACTCAACTTCTAGAAAGGAATACAAGACGTTGCAGTCTGGATGACCAACAGCTGCCAGAAGCTCAACGCCGAGAAGACAGAAGTCCTCGTCCTCTGTACCATCCCTTCTGCATGGGACAACACCTGGTGGCCGACCGCCCTCGGAAGCCCACCTAGCCTCTCAGACCACGCCAAGAACCTCTGCATCGTACTCTACTCATCACTCTCCATGAACCGTCGGGTCAATGCTTAACCTCCAGCTGCTTCAAGACCCTCGGCATCCTCCTCAAGACCTTCAAGTGGATCCCCCCTGAGTCAAGGAAGACAGTCTCCCACGCACTCATCACCAGCAAACTGGACTATGGAAACGCACTCAATGCCGCCATCAACAAGTCCCTACTCCGCAAATTCCAGACAATACAGAACACCCCCGCCAGACTCGTCCTTGGCATCCCCCAACACAAACACATCAGTCAACACCTACGAAGTCTCCACTGGCTCCCCGTGGAGAAAATAGTCACTTTCAAAATCCTCATTCATGCCTACACAACAACGGACCCAAATACCTCAACGATAGAATCCACTTCCACGTACCCAAAAGAAACCTCCGATCTTCCAACCTCGCACTGGCCGAAACCCCGCGCATCCACAGAGCCAGAGCAGGCAGAAGATCCTTCTCTCACATTGCAGCCAAGACCTGGAACTAACTACCGGCAGACATCCGACGCGCCCTCCTTCCTGTGAACGTGAACACCTTCAGGAAGACCCTCAAGATCTGGCTCTTCGGCTAAACAGATCGGCCTTGAGACCCTCACAGGTGAGTAAAACGCTTACAATTCCCTGGTTGATTGATATTTATGGAATAGTGTCCTGGGGCTTGAAGTGAATGTGTCTCTGATAGGTGCCTGCTCTGTCCCATTGGTTCTAAGGCTGCATTGGGCTTGTCCATATCTGTCCTAACATTGTGATTGGGCTCTTATTGTCCCCTAAAATATCCACATTGCAGGCAGGGTTGTCTTTTCTGTTGTTGGAGCACTTACATCTTTCAGATTGTTCCCTTGCCCATTTATTTCTATAAGGATGGTTTACTTGGTCAAATATGTTGAGTCCTTCAGATGACCCCCCCCTCATCAGACCCACCTCTGTATGGGTACAGCTCTAGTATTGATTCAAAGATGAGGAATACGCTTGTTTCAGTATCCATCAGAAGAAAATCAATTAACTCTGGTAATAGTCTTTCTGATCACTACTTTATTTACATGCAGATTCTTTAGTGACATACCCAACTTCTCATTCTGAGGAGTGGTTCATAACGGTTATTGATAAGTTATCTTGCTGAATCGCTCAACGCCTGAGAAGACAGACTTTCCTGGACCCACCCCTCAGATTGGGACAATGTCTGTTGGCCCAACGCCCTCTGCAGCACCCCCCACGCCCAAGGACCACGCCCGGAAACTGCATCATACTCTACTCCTCCCTCACCATGACCTGCCAAATCAACACCGTCACCTCTACCTGCTTCAACACCCTCCGCATCCTTCACAAGACCTTCAATAGGATCCCACCCCGAATCCAAAGAGACTGTCACCCATGCACTCATAACAAGCAAACTGGACTATGGAAACACAGTCTACACTGGAATCAACCAATCCCTGCTACGCAAACACCAGACCATCCAGAACACGCGGCCAGACTCGTCCTCAGCATCCCACGACATGAACACATCCCCCAACACCTGCAAGACCTCCACTGGCTCCTCGTTGAGAAGAGAGTAACTGTCAAGCTACTCACCCACGCCTACAAATCCCTCCACAACACCAGACCCAAATACCTCCATGAAAGAGTCTCCTTCCATGTACCCAGGAGAAACCTCTGCTCCGCCGACCTCACCCTTGCAGAAACCCCGTGCATCAGCAGAACCAGAGCAGGTGGAAGAGCCTTCTCCTATATTGCGACAAGTGCATGCAACATGCTCCAGATCGACATCAAACGATCCCCCCCCCTACTCCACACACCTTCAGGAAGAGCCTCCAGACCGGGCTCTTCGGCTGACCCGGATAGAAGTTAATACCCAATTCACATTGATTTAATACATCCAGACTTCAGCAAATCGGAGCACAGACCCTGAAGCACTCCTACCTTGCAGAGCCACCATACCTCCGATTTCTTACTGCACGTTGTGTTTTAGGGAGTCTCTCTGAGCTCTGCTCATTCGCAGTGTGTCACTGTTAACCTTTTAGACTTGCAGTTTTCCAGTTCATCTCTAATCCTACCATCGTCTGAGGTTCAGTTTAGGAGTCTTTGACTGTGTTTGTTCACAGAATGTCAGTCTAAAAAAAGGGCTATATTGGCCTTGCAAGACTTATGGAAAATCCAGACCATTCGGAGATCCACATAAAGAATGCTTCAACTATCTTTATCCTCCACATGAACTGAAAGAAGGCAAACTGCCATACTTTTTCTGTGAAAACCCTCAAAGGCCTGTAGGGTAGATTACTTCTGTGGCTACAGAAAAAGAAATCCATTTCTGTTTCAGATGTAGAGTGTGAGGAGAAGGCCCGTTCTTCTGAAGAAAGAGGGGCACTAATCATCATCATCATCATCATCATCAGACAGAGACTCTAAAAACATCTTACAGCTGAGAAATCAGTGTGGAACTGAAATCAAGCAAGGAGCCGGCTGGCCTTTCCCCCATCTCATCACAAGTCTGATTCAACACCTGCTCCTCATTCAAGGAGCCCTCTTCTAAGAAAAATCAGCCGTCGACAGCATAGTCGAAGAAGACCTTACCGTCTACGACATCCATATCGCCTGGAATATTCACACTGACAACACTCCTGGCAGTACTGGATGACCTAAGAACACAGGTTGATGAGGGTAAAACGGTCGCCCTGATACTTTTAGACCTATCAGCAGCATTTGATACCGTAGCCCACAACCTTCTACTAAGAATGCTAGCCGCAAAAGGCATACAGGGAAAAGCCCTGTCTTGGCTGGAATCCTTCCTGTCTGAAAGATCACAATCTGTCCGACTAGGCAATTTTACTTCCACCCCTCGAAAGATCAAATATGGAGTACCAGAAGGGGTGTCACTAAGTCAGACATTATTTAATGTCTATGTATCATCCTTGGCAAACATCGGGAAAAAGTGGGGCATGAGCATCTGCTCATACGCAGATGATACGCAACTAATGGTTGCCCTCAAGGGGGAAGAGGACTCCAAAAACAGACTGCTCAGTTACCTTACTGAGCTATCTAATTGGATGTACAGCCACTGCCTGAAATTAAATGCTGATAAATCGGAGATCCTCCTGTTTGGTGGATCCCAACAGCTCTGGGATAACACCTGGTGGCCCAATAATCTCGGAACACCCCCTAAACCGACCCAGATTGCTAGAAACCTGGGAGTCCAAATTGACAACGTACTGTCGATGAAAAATCATGTAACAACAATTTGCGGTAAAAGCTTTGCGTTATTAAAAATGTTAAGACGGGTCTTCTCATGGATTCCCGTGGAATGTAGAAAGATATTAGTCCAGTCACTGCTAATGAGTAGACTCGACTACGGGAATTCCCTATTTGTTGGCATGGCGGACTATTTATTCTCAAAGCTACAGCTTGTTCAGAATGCGGCAGCAAAAGCTGTCTGCAACAAAAAAAGTATGACTCTGCTAAAAGCTGTCTGAGAGCCTTGCATTGGCTCCCAATGAGGCAAAGAGCTTCCTTCAAAATGCTATGGATCACCCACAGAGTGCTGCATAATACTGGCCGCCATCCTAAAAAACAGGATTTATTTCTAAGTACCGAACCCAAACCTTCGCTCCCAATCTATTGCAAGAGCCGCCACTACGCGAACAAAGAGAGTCAGGATGGGTGGTTGTGCCTTTTCACATCGCGCTGCAAATATGTTGAATGATCTGCCAACAGATATAAGACTCGCAGACTGCTACCTTACTTTTAGGAAAAAACTCAAAACTTTACTATTCCCCAAAGCAGACTAAAATTTTCCAGTCATTCGTGCTACCTCACTGTACACCTTTCAATCTCAGCGCCGTGGTATCCTTTTGGGATGAATGATGCGCTTTATAAGCACTATTAACATTAACAACTGTGTCGATGGAGACTTCCAATACGTCAACAATCAAGATGACGAAGGTTGTTGTGTCGTCGACGAAAACAGTGATGACCCTGTCGTCCGCATCGACTACTATGACAAAGATTTCCTCATCGACCACATCACCGCCGATGACCGCAGCTGTCCTGTCAACAAAGGTTTCTGTCAGCACCGTGTCATCTGCGCCCCGTCAACGGTAAATAAAGAAATTTTGCATATTTGGGGAACGACCCCTTCTCTGCCTCAGGATTTTTTCAAAATGTCACTCCTGCCACTAGCATGCCTTGTGAGCTTTCAGGAATCTGTGGATGGGATAAGGGTCTCTTTGGCCCTGCTTATGGTCTCTCACAGTTAAAGGTTAAGTGCCCGGAATCGGTGAATGAAGATGCAGACCATGATCCATCAGCCTACCTTGAAGGTGATTAATCTTTCCCAGATAGGCAACATCATTCTGCTTAGCAATATGATACATTCCAGGAGCATTATCCTTTGAGGAACAAGAGGACGAGCAACATTGAGTTCAGGGATCCTCCATTAATATACCAACTGTATTGGTCACAGACTTATGCATGCTGCTAAATGGCTATTTCAAAAGGTTCCCTGATGCCAACTCTGCTCAGCAGCCTCCACAGAGATAGAAAGTCCTTGACACTGCTCCTGCTCCACAGAGCACGCTTTGGCCTCAAAAAGACAGACCTATACCACCCCCAGTATCTATTCCTGATACTGTCCAGGACAACGATGCCTGGCAGCTAGAAAAAGGGGAGCTCCAGTCGTATCCTAATGTTCATGCTGAGTGGAATGATTTCATACCAGTGCCAGCTTCTCCTACCCCTCCAGCAGTGGTTTCTCCGC
Organism: Lissotriton vulgaris; assembly: GCF_964263255.1. Lineage (NCBI taxonomy): Eukaryota > Metazoa > Chordata > Amphibia > Caudata > Salamandridae > Lissotriton > Lissotriton vulgaris. The sequence goes on from NC_141700.1 coordinate 654,788,417, forward strand.
CTGTGGATATTGGTAGTTTCCCTGACCTGCTGGAGAGAGCATCTAAGTACTTCGACCTTCCTATGCTAGCTAAATAAACAGAGTGCTTCGTCTATGATTTTAAGGCGGGATCTCAGCACACCAGTCGTGCTATCCCTATTGTTAATTTCCTATGGCAGAAAGGCTAAAAATGAATGAAGACACCAGCGTCTGTAGTGGCAGTAATTCCAAAGCTGGACAAAACACTCAAGGGTCCTGAGGGTTCTCCTACAGGTCTCGTTGCTCACTGTAAACTGGACTCGGTCATCATGGAAGCTGCTCAGAGAAGAGCAAAAAATGCTTCCTCGACGTGCTCTGCTCCTCCAGATAAGGAAGGCCGCAGGCTTGATAATATAGGCAAGAGGGTCTCTGTGATGGTGGCTACTTCAATAAGAGCCTCCAATGCTCTAGCTATCCTTGGGTGATATGACTGTCAGATGTGGTCTGACATCTCCTCTCTTTTAGAGTGTCTCCCAGAGGACAAGAAGAAAGACTCGAGAGAGATCCTTGCGGAAGGTGAAAAGGCCTCTTCCAAAATTATAGATGTGACCATAGATATTCATTCCACAGCCTCCTTCAGGCAGATGGCTGGGGCAACACTATTGAGACTCAAAGATTGGCTTAAAGCAACTACATTTCGCCCAGAGGTACACGCCAAGATACTGGTCATGCCCTTCGGAGAGATCTTTTTTGGAAAACAGGTCGGCGATGCTTTGCAGTTGATCAGGTTTGATACAGACACTGCTAAGTTGCTGGGTAACTTGCAGCAGTGGCGTTTCCAGCCCTTTCAGGGCAGGGGTAGAGGCCAGTTTACCACTCCACTGCAGTTCCAGTAGAGGTTTCAGCCCTTATTTTTTAGAGTTTTCTATAGCGCGAACTTGAACCGATTAGGTTATCAGAGCGCTTTACATAGCACCATTTCCGTTACAAGTTATCACAGCAGTTTCCAAAGAATCGGTTACGTTACACATTTCAGGAACTTGAACCGATTAGGTTATCAAAGCGCTTTACATAGCACCAGTCCCGTTACATGTTATCCAAGCACTTTACATAGAATCAGTTACGTTAAACATTTCAGGAGCACATTTCTTTTGTTCTAGTGAATAGGGTTATCTCTTCACACGGGGGAAGGGATACACCTGGCTATATTCCAACAGTCACACAGGCGACTACTACACCCAACAGGGATTTCGGTCGCAATATTTAGCCCTGGTCCACAGACCAACCACAATTCCGAGTTGCCACCTGCTCTTGAGACCTCTTCAGGAACAGCTCGACGCGCAATGAACACAGAGTAGGGGTTCTTTCAAGTACATGATCTCAATAACCCCGAAGATGAAGACAGTGATGTACTTGTGGAGAGTCAAAGCAAACCTATTGCAGGGTCTCTTTCCTGCCTGCGGTGCACCAGGTGGTGATGGCAAAGGATGCTTCCCGGGAAGGATGGGGAGCCCACTGCAGGATTTAGTGGTTTACGGGAAGTGGTCCAGTCAGGAAGCATTAGGTCAGTGGAGAAGTGTGGCTCAATGCTTAGAGCGGCAGACCTTGATGGTGGAGAAGTGTGGCTCAATGCTTAGAGCGGCAGACCTTGATGCAGAACGCTGGCCAGGGACCAGGGTTCGATTCCCGCCTCGGCGGGTTTCGGGCCTAAATTCCTCTGACCGGATATTCTCGTCTCAGTGCCGATTCTAAGCATGGGTCCCACGCTGCAACTCTGGGCAATAGCTTGCTTAGTCTCCACAAAGGCCCCCTGATACGCAAGGGATGCCTGGTTTCACCATGGCATGCCCAGGAGTGGACACCCCACAAGGAAAAGCCAGGAGGGGTTCCCTTGTGGTAGGAGTACAAGCGCCGGGATGCCTCCGGGTCACTGTTCGCGCTATACAAATACGCCACATTTACATTTACATTTACATCTCCTAGAGTTGAAGGTAGTCTTTCTCGGACTTCAAGCCTTTATTCCCAGGTTCGTTGGTTCTAGTGAGGACAGACCACACTACCACCATGTTTTCTCTGCTCAAACAAGGAGGGACGTGATCAGAGGTCCTCTCAGCCCAAGCACTACAAATATGGGAATGGCTGCTAACCAACAACATATGATTGAAAGTGGAGCATGTCCTAGTACTACAAAACGAATGGCCCTATTCCCTCAGCAGATCAAACAAGCAATGATTGAGTGGTAATTCAACCAGACTCCATTAAAGAAGGTTATTTAGTCCTGGGGGTACCCTACACTAAATCTTTGATGCATACATCAACAAAAAAATGCAAGTTCTTCGCCAGCTGATTTCCCCATCCAGGTTATTGGAGGAATGCCTTCCACTGTTCATGTGTAGGCACATTCGCTCGCATGTTTCTCCTGTTTCCAATTATTTCAAATATCTTGCAGAAAATGAAAATAGAACCTTGGCAGCTCATTCTAATTACCCCGGCATGGGCGCGACAGTACTGCTATAGCCCGTTGTTCTTCGCCTATCGGAGTGCTCACACAGGGGGCGTGGATTGGACGCCGGAGCGAATGGCGGCGTAAGCCTAGAGCTCCGCGCCCGATCCCCAAAAGTATCCTGAAAATACGAGCGGTGCCCGCGTGGACGAAACTAATCACGCTGTGGTGACAGAGAACATTAGCAGCGGCACCCCGGGGGCCGAGAGAGGTGCCCTACCAGCGCCACATTGACCCGAGCGGGGAGCCGAACAAGTTCGGAGAAGGAGGCAGCCCAACATGGCGGGCGCAGCCGTGACTAGCACCAGCAAGCATTGAACCCCGGCGACACATGGTACGACCAGAAGCGGGTCGCACGGAAGAACTGAGGGAGCGCCGGCGATCTGCCCGGCCGAGGGAGAGGAAGGGGCCAGCGCTCGGTGACGCGCGCTCTCGGACCCGAACCCGCGGCCGCTTAACAGTGCCGCTGCAAACTTAAAATTGCGGCTACGCCGCGAACAGAGGGAGACGGTGAGGAGACCGAGGACCGAAAGGAGGCGTTGAGTTCTGCGAGCGGTGGCATGTCCAGGCAGTTGCTCGCATACGGGGAGTGAGAACAGCCCGTCCAGGCCGAAGTGGGTGGCCGAGGGGACGCGCTTGAAGCAGCTGGGCGCAGCCCCGGGGAGAGAGAGTGTGCCGGCTGCAGCGCGGCAGAGACTCGTATGAAACTCGGCGTTTTGAGCGGGGACCTCTGCACCAGGAGATCGCGCCTCCCGGCAAGGAGGTGCTGCTTGCGCATACCCCAAAGCCCGGTGGAGGTGGCCTTGTACTGCACCACTGCGAGGAGAAGGTAGATCAAAGGTGCGGCGCGCTGCAAACTCAGCCGAGCGGACGCCGTGAAATACTGTGCCCGATTGACTGCAGGAGGGAAAGTGATCTGCTCGGTCCTCTGGGGGACAGAGACTCCGCAGCCTGAACTGCCTGAGAGCGACCCCTGAGTCTTCAACTGCACTAAGCTGTCGGTGCGCACTTTGGAGCTGATGAGGGCATGGTGATCGGCGCTCCCCACAGGAAACTGCCCGTGAGAGACTAACGTAGAACCGCCACAGGGCAGGAATACGGGAACAATACCGAGCTGGTAACTGCTGTCGTTGACAACCCGTGGACATCCCAGTGGGGCGACCCCGCAAGCCCTGACCGCGATCATGCAACACGGTTGAGCCACATAATTGACCCAGTGGGGCAGCTGAGGGGTGCTGAGAAGCAGAGCACTTGTACCCGGAGTGCTATTTAGCGCCCCACGGACCCACCTAAGGCACTGACACAAAGCCGGATACCTGCCCAGGCTTGGAACCACCCCGTTGCAAAGTACCAAGTGGGTGTCAGACACGGGCTGAAGAAGGAGACGCTAGTGGCCCACAGTTGAGCGAGGACGAATGTTCTGGCAGACCTTTCTTGCTGGGGTGCTGCTGGAATTGCAGAGGCGATAATCCCGAGATTGGGGACTCACCGGACCCACTGGAGGCCCTGGCTGCACATCCCCATGCTGCCCGAGATTGCGGACTCCTCCTTCGCACTGAGGTGCTGAACGGCTCGACAGTTGCACTAGCATGATACGGGAGGAACAAGGGAAAGGTCGACAAGGCCGCAAGCTTGGAAACGCCGGCAGGCTCTACCCCGGGACCTGCGGACCTGCAACAACTCCAAGACCGGATACTGGAGGCCATAGCGGCAACGAAGAACGCTTTGCAACACAACATCGTTCAGGTGGCGACAAGGCTGGGGCTCCTTCGCGCGGACCATGCCAAACTTAAAGATAGGATCAAGGACACGGGAGACTCCCTGCGGGAACTGACCCCTGCTCACAAGTCACTGGAGGCGAAATTGGCTGACGCGCTGGATCGAATACAATCGCTGGAAAGAAGTGCAGAGGATGCCGAAAACCGAAGTAGGCGCAACAACGTTCGCTTGGTGGGCCTGCCTGAGAAAACGGAAGAGGGAGACATGGTTGGCTACCTGGACAAGTGGTTTAAATCAGAAGTGGCACCAGAAGGCTTATCGCCTTTCTTCACACTTGAACGTGCACATCGTGTCCCGGCTGGGTCTCCCATACCAGGCCTGCCACCCAGACCGGTGGTAATTAAGTTACTACACTACAAGGACAGGGACTTGCTCCTCCAGAGGGCCCGCAACGCGGGCCCGTTTCAGGTAGCTAACAGCAAAGTGACACTGTTCCCTGACTACACTCATGAGACACAGCGGTTGCATGCCTCCTTCTTGTCCATCAAACGAGAACTCGGAACTGAAGGCATACAATACTCCCTTCTCTTCCCGGCCAAGCTAAAGGTGGTTTTGGACGGCAAGACGCACTTCTTTACCACATCAGCGGACGCTTGGGCGTGGTGGGAAACGTACAAGGCGGGCACGGATGGAGCTAAAGTCAGGGAAGACGAGGGACGGCGCCTACCACAACAGCGGAAATCAGAGACTCCGCAGGCGACGACAAGGAGCCCGGAAGCCTTCGGTGTCACAAACGGAAGAGGAGAGGAGAGCAGCGCTGCAAGCAGTGGTGGAACTGTCGGGAACTGCCACAGCCCCGTCGCAACGGGGCATGGATACAGAGGGCCATGTCACAGGCTCGGAAACGGACCAGTCGGAAGTCAACAGCGTCAAAGGCCCGATAGTGACGCCCCAGACATCTTAGGAAATCCTGGAGAACTGATGCGAGAACTGGGCGAGATGGATCCTTACGGTGACTGGGGGGGAACTACTGATCTATACGACTACGTCTTGCGCTACAAGTCGTTCCACCGCAGCTAATTATAAGGGGATCAAGAGGGCGGGGGCGTAGGGCTGGCGCAGCCGCCTTCCGGCCTAGAGTTGCACCCGATTGGCCCATAAGGCTACCACAGTGACAACTGTGATATAGGTGGGAGGTTAAGTTGTTCATTTGTGTTTGGATGGGGGCTGATAGAGTGATATTGGGTCCTGTTCTGGGGGGGAGGGGAGGGTGGACAGTGGGGAACTTACTCCATTGGGGGTTAATTGTTCTGGTTCCGGGGACAAGTTGGGGAGACCCCACCACCCACGCAGGGGTATGGGATTGTTTCACACTGCACCAGCTGCCATGGGACAATGGCTAATATGGGAACGTTGAGATGTATAACCTGGAACGTGAGGGGATTACACACCATGACAAGGAGACACAAAGTACACGCTTATTTGACCCGTAGGGGGGGTCCACATTGCATTACTCCAAGAAACGCACCTGACGAAACAGGAAGGGGTTGCACTACAGCGCAGATGGAGAGGACAACTGTTTAATACCCCATACTCTGCGTTCGCTAGATGAGCATTGATCTGGATCCGGGCGGGCACTCCATTTCAGGTGACACGGCAAACAATTGACCCTGAGGGCAGGTATGTAGCGATAGAAGGTAAACTGAAGGGCAGGGATATCGCCTTATGTAGCGTATATGCATCAACACTGACCAGTTGCCCTTCTTGACGCGTCTTTCTGGGGCGCTTGCGCAATATTTAGCGGGCCCTGTCCTGATGGGAGGGGACTTCAACTCAGTCACGGATGTGACGTTGGATAGGTCTCACCCGCAGCTGAGAGATTCCCCAGTTCACCGACTTACAAAAGGTAGACTTGACTGGCAGGGGAGGTGGGGATTGATCGATGCTTGGCGCACACAACACCCATCGGACAGAGACTACTCATACTTCTCCAGTCTACCCGACTTACATGTTAGACTTGATGCGATGTTATGCTCACCGACGGTGATGACGACGATCACGCGAACTGAATATCTTAGTAGGACGATATCGGATCATAACCCCCTGCTGATTACGATGGCCTGGATGACCGAGCGCTCATGCGTCCCAACATGGAAACTGCGACCTGAGACATTGGATGACCCACTGTTTCATCCAGCACTAGAGGAAGGGATCACACAATATTTTGCCGAAAATGGCGGCACTACGACATCCAGGGCGATAGAATGGAACGCCTTCAAGGTTGTTCTCAGGGGCCAATGCATCGGGAAACATGCTGGAGTGCGGAAGGTGCTGCTAGGGGATCTGGATAAGGCGGAGGATAAACTGCGGGTGGCGGGAAGGGCGCGACCGGGTCACCCAGAGCTCCAGGGGGAGGTCAGCACAGCTAGAGAGGCCGTAGCGATTGAGGTGGAGCGCCTCCGTAGCTTTGATCACAGAGCATACACGCTGAGGGCGCATAATGAAGGGGATAAAGCTGGAACGCTGCTAGCGTGGTTGGCTAACCCCGCTAAGCGAAACTCTCCAATCCTGGCTCTAGAGGGGGAAGGGGGACACACGATCTGTACTCAGGCTGAAATCCTTCACAGCTTTCAGGGCTATTATGAAACGCTTTACAAGAGTGCACTTGAGGGACGAGAATGCAACATTGACGCCTTCCTTGAGGGATCACACCTCCCACAAGTGGACCAAGAACAGGCGAATGACCTGGGCAGAGACATAGAGCTAGGTGAGATTAGAGGGGTCGTGAAACGGATGGCTCGCAATAAAACGCCGGGCCTAGACGGCTTGCCTATAGAATTGTATAGTAAATACATGGACCTACTAGCACCACGGCTCCAATCAGTATATAACGAGGCCAGAACTGCTGGCTGTTTGCCCCACTCCATGCGTGAGGCCTTAGTTATCCCCTTGCTGAAGCCAGGGAGAGAGAGCTGCAGCCCGGCTTCATATAGACCACTCTCTATGCTTACTACGGACTACAAAATTTTAAGTAGTATATTAGCAACTAGACTATTGCGTCATATGTCCGGATTGTTTCACAAAGATCAATCCGGATTTATCCCTTCACGCAACACATCTATGAATATCAGGAGACTAATACGACTGATAGATGACGCTCACCCAGGTGTGAAGACGCCTATGGTCTTGTCCATTGATATCGAGAAAGTGTTCGATAGCCTAGAGTGGGAGTATTTGTGCAGAGTCGTGGAACGCTTTGGCCTTGGGGAAGGTTATTTATTTATTTATTTATTTATTGACATTTGTAGAGCGCGGCGAATACCCGTGGGCGTCTCGGCGCTAGTTAAGGGATGGATCAGCAACTGGGGTAAAGAAGATATACAAGGCTATTGGTCAAATAACCACGTCTTTAGCTGTTTGCAGAATGTGAACAGGGAGGGACTTGCTCGGATATGTGCAGGAAGGGTGTTCCAGAGTCTAGGGGCGGCAACCAGGAAACGCCTGTCGCCCCAGGTGACTGTTCTAGTGCAAGGCACAGCCAAGAAGTTCTGAATAGAGGAACGAAGAGATCGGGTTGGGACATGATGGAGAAGATTCTGTTTGAGAAAGTGGGGACCTTGATTATTGAGTGACTTGTAAACAATACACAGCGATTTGAATTTGATACGGCTGCGTATCGGGAGCCAATGGAGATCCCTAATGATGTTTGTAACTGGTGCGAACTTGGGGATCCCAGCCAGCATTCGTGCGGCTGCATTTTGGATTGACTGCATCCTATTTGTCACTCGGACTTGGGCATTTAAGAATAGAGCGTTACAATAGTCCAAGGAGGACAGGACTAGTGAGCTGACCAGTGTTTTCCCGGCCGTGTTCGGTAGGAAAGGTAGTATTTTCCTAATCATTCTCAATTTCATATGAGCTGAAGCTGCAGTTTTATTCGCATGTGCCATAAAATTGAGGCCAGCATCGAAGATGACGCCTAGATTTCTCACTTTGCTAGCTGGACTCAGCGGGGGACCGAAAGATGGTGGCCACCAGACAGGTGACCAGCCCGGGGAGAGATGACCGAAGATGACCACTTCAGTTTTTTCTGAATTGAGTTTCAGACAATTCGTGGCCATCCAGTCACCTATTGCCATCATTCCTCTCGTGAATCGATTGGCCACTTCATCCCCGTCCCCTTTGATAGCCAGTACCAATTGGGTGTCATCGGCGTAGGAGGTCAGGCTCATCCCAAATGCTTTGATGACATTTGCATTTGCAAGGTCCGACACGTAGATATTAAATAGTGTCGGACTCTGGGATGAGCCTTGAGGGACCCCACACGGCAGAGACACCTTCGATGATTGGTAGGCTCATATATAAAATGTATATATAAATATACATATATATATATACATATATACATATATATATATATAAAATGGACAAAAGTCTTGTACACATCGGCGGTGGCAAGAGTGCGAGTGGGATCCCTCATTTCGCACCAGTACCCGGTGGAGCGCGGAACGCGGCAGGGCTGCTCCCTGTCCCCCCTGCTCTTCGCCCTGGCGATTGAACCTCTAGCAGCTGAAATACGGAAGGGGATACATTATGGGGGTATAGCCTGTAGGGGGGAGCAACAGCTTACTTCCCTATACGCAGATGACTTATTGTTAATCCTTGAGGATGCGGAGGACGCATTGGAGGGAGCGAAGAGGCTTCTCTTGCGTTTCGGAGAGATCTCGGGCTTGAAAGTTAACTGGTCCAAGACATGCTTATTTCCTATGCGTCAGGGGGAGTTGTGGCCCGCTCATTGTCCCTTCCTCAAATGGGAGCCCACATGCCTTAAATGCTTAGGGGTCCACGTATACCATACGGCGATGGATATGCTAGACGGTAATGTGGGCCGCTGCATGCGAGCGTTGAAAGGAAGTATAGCCTTTTGGGCCACCCTCCCGCTCTCGGTGACCGGCCGAATCTCTCCATTGAAAATGATTGCTCTGCCGCGTTTTCTCTATTATTTCCGCACGTTACCAGTGTGGATACCCAACCCCATTTTTCGACGCTTACAATCACAATTGACTTCGTTCCTCTGGGGCTCGGGTAGATGCAGAGTTGCGCTCATAACGCTTATTCGCCCGAAGGACGAGGGAGGCCTAGCGGTTCCAGACTTCGAGCTTTACTACCTCGCGGCTCAGCTGCAGCTCTTCACGCAGGAGGTGGCAAGACTGTATCGCGGCCCGGAGGATGGACGAGATGGGGGCACCCCGAGGCATGTCCTGGCTTATATTACCTTGCAGCAGAGGCTAACCGTGAGCGATCTAACACTTGAAGAACAGATATTTAGGCTCTGCTGGAACCGCTCCCAACGGCGGGCAGATGTACGGCATCCATACACACCTGAGATTCCTCTAGGAATGGTGACTGCGTTCCCTCATGGAGGGGACTGATCGCATTTGTAGCTCTGGGAAGACGCAGGGCTACAAGTACTTGGCGACTTATACGACAATGGTGTTTTAATACCGTATCAAACGCTGCAGGAGCGGTATGGCCTCCCGAGAGGAGGATTCCTGCTGCACGCTGCGGTGACCAGGGCTATAAAGGCGCACTGGAAAGGGGGGGCTCTTGGAACCCACGACAACCATGGCATATCAGTACACCATGATGGCGGCGGGAACCCATAAGGCTGTCACATGCCTGTATTCTAGGATGCTACGGGAGAACTTGCCGCCCTTGACAGTGCTAAAAGCTAAGTGGGAAGCTGATTTGAACAGGGAGATCCCTGAGACAGCTTGGGCGCAAATAGTGCGTTGAGCACGGGAGAGCACGAGGAACGCACGTTTCTCCAGTATTGGGGTGTCTTTCATAGATTCACATGCTTGAATATTCCCCGTCGTCGGAGTGGGAGTCCCACGGTAAATAAAATAGCAATAAATGCTAAATATATAATAATATACAATAAAAATATATATACATAATAAGGAAAAACCCAAAAAATGCATACAATAACCATCTGGTACCTAACCAAGAGTTTCCACATAGGAATGCATGGGGAAAAGAAGTTCCAATGCAGCCTATCCTTGTCATTATGTTAGTCCAAACTGTAGCCAATCAGGCGCCAGCAGCCCTCTAGAACCTTCTCCTCAGAGCTCAAGCCCTCAGATTTTCTACCGCACGTCGTGTGTAAGGGAGTCTCCCTGAGCTCTGCTCAGTTTTCTTCTTCAAGTGTTCCAGTTTTCTTCCAAAATGTCTTCAAGTAAGAAATCTCTCTTCAGAGCGTGTTCCTCTTGTGGAAAGCTGAGATTATATCATGATGACCCACACAGTAAGTGTATTTACTGCCTTTACCCGGACCATGAAGTGGGTACCTGTAAACTCTGTAGAAAATTCTCAGAGAAAACTCAAAAGGACAGAGAAGGCCGTTTACTTGTCTGGCTTCAGAGGCTTAAAGACAAAGATAATGTAATTTCTGACGCTGAAAGTCTGGGGTCAGGCCGTTCTCAAGCAGCTTCTAAACGTGGTAGTGTGCAGGAGGTGCCTTCACCATTTCTTAAAAAGAGGAAAGTTTCCCTCACAATGGCCCCTGCGGTGTCTTCACCTTTGCCTACCACGTCTGGGCCCACGAGACAAAGCTCTCAGGCTCCTTCTGCTTCAAGGTCCAGTATTTCTGTGAGAAAAACGGATTTGCCGTCGACGACGGGAGTTTCTACTCCGTCGACGAGAATGGCTGTCTCTGGTTCCAAATCGACGACGACAGTCACAACGACGATGGCCTCTGGATCGTCGTCGGCCTTAGTGTCGACGTCTTCATCGTCGATGAGAGTGGTTCTCAGCTCTAAGACTGTGCCTTCTGTGATTCCTATTTCATCGTCATCGACGAAAAGAGCTCACTCGTCGACGACCCGGTCGTCGTCGACTAGAAGTGTGAAGGCTTTGACTCCGTCTACGCTCTCGTCGACGAGCGCACCGTCGACAGCTATCCCGTCGACGAGGGGACCTATTCCATCTGCTCCGTCGACGACCGTTCCGTCGACGATGATTCCGTCGACGATGACTCCGTCGACGATGATGCCGTCGACGATGACTCCGTCGACGATGACTCCGTCGACGAAGATTCCGTCGACGATGACTCCGTCGACGAAGATTCCGTCGACGATGACTCAGTCGACGATGACTCCGTCGACGAAGACATTGAAAGTAAGGGTTCCGTCGACGATGACTCCATCTATACCATTGAAGACTGCTCCGTCGACGGTCTCCTCGTCGACGATGGCATCCAAATCGATCCCATCGCAGAAGTCAATTGATGTCATGCCGTCAACGCGTACGCAGGACACTATTTCGACGCCGGCCTCTTCTTTTGTTACTATGCCTCTTTTGCCCTTGCAGTCCAGCAAACCACAGTTCGAGACTCTTACAGAGCAAGAGATGATTAATCCTCCATCTCCGCTGTTTGCGACTGATTCTGATCAAGAGTCTGATGGCCAAGCTCACAGTCTTTCGGACCTAAATATTAAGTGCCAAGAATTCAGTAATGACGAGGAAGATGTTTATGACCAACATCAAACAACTCACACTCAGATTCCAACTGCGATGTTGCCTATCTCCATGATATCAAACCTCCAAAGTATGTTGGAAGACTACAATCGGCGTTTCCCACCAACGCCACAGCTTACAACGGTCCCATCAGTAGTGAATCCGGTTTCTAACCCGGTTCTGGCTCCTCCTCAACCAGCGTCTCCTGTAACTGTTCACCGTACTACATCGGTTCGTGTTCACACTACCATCTATCCAGAGGATGATGATGACGAGAATCCTCCAGAGCGTGAAGATGGTGAAGTTTCTGAAGTAGATGAGGATGGTGAGGAACATTTGGCGGAGTGGGATGACTATCGTGCTCAAACACCATCTCCTTCTCAGGTGCCTGCAGCGGATTCTCCTCCAGTGGACATCGCAGGCTTCCACCAGTTAATGGATAGGGCAGCACAGCGTTTCAAATTGCCACGAGCACACCGAGAGGAAGATTGCTTCCTATACGATTTCAAAAACCAGCCCTTGAAACAGATCCACACAGTCCCGATTATAGATTTCATCTGGTCTGAAGGGGAGAAGATAATGAAGACGCCAAACTCTCTACCAGCGCAGCTGCCAAGGTTAGAGAAGAAATACAAAGCTCCTATAGGATCTCCAGCATGCCTTACAGGCCAACCTAAGCCCGACTCTGTCGTCACGCAGGCAGCTCAACGGGGTTCAAAGAATCCGGCATCTACGATCACTGCTCCTCCGGACCGTGAGGGCCGTCGCCTGGATGCTATTGGACGAAAATTTTCCTCCATGTCCTCTACAACAGTTCGAGTGGCCAACGCCATGGCCATTTTAGGCCGTTATGATCGTCAGGCTTGGGCTGATCTAGCCGCCTACATAGCGTTACTTCCAGATGTTTCCAAGGCAGAAGCACAGAAAATTCTGCAAGAAGGAGAGAGGACGGCAGAAGAACTTATCGATTGTGCAGTGGATGTAGCCTGCACCGGTTTTCGCCAGCTCGCTGGAGCAGCTGTTCTGCGTCGCCAGGGTTGGTTACGCTCGACTTCGTTTCGGCAGGAAGTTCAGGCACGAATCCTAGATATGCCATATGACGGTGAGTCATTATTTGGAGCGCATATTGATGAGGCGCTACAATCCATTAAAAAGGACACGGACACTGCACGTGCTTTGGGTACCCTTCAGTTTAGGAAACAGCCCTTTCGGGGTGCTCGAGGACGTGGCACTACGTCCACTTTTCGTGGAGGAAGCAGTCAATACCGGTCCTTCAACCAAGGTAACCAGCGTTACACCGGTAACCGCCAGCAGTCTTCCCGTCAGCAGCCTGTCAGGACTTACAGAGGGAAGTCTAATTTCAGAGGTCAATCCAACAAACGCCAATGACTCCTCTGTCGAACGAAGGATTGGAGGTCAAATCTCTCTGTTTGGTTCTCAATGGTCCTCCATTACTACGGACCGTTGGGCACTCGACATTGTGAAGAGAGGCCATGCATTGGAATTTGTCGAGGTACCTCCTCCAACGCCACCTTCCGGACCACCACCTCCACACCTCAAAGAACTATTTCATCAGGTTCGCCTTCTCCTTCAAAAGGGTGCGGTGGAAATTGTGCCAAAGTCGCAGAGAGGGAAGGGGTTTTATTCCCGTTTTTTCCTCGTCATCAAAAAGAACGGAGAATGGAGACCAATACTGGACTTGAGAGCACTCAATCATTATCTCAAGGACCAGACCTTCCGTATGCTCACGCTTACAGAGATCTTGCGTTTGCTCTCAGTCGGAGATTTCATGACTACCATCGATCTCCGGGACGCCTACTTCCATGTCCCAATTCTAGCGGCGCATCGCAAGTTCCTGCGTTTCAAGGTGGGGCACCTTCATTTCCAATTCCGGGTCCTTCCATTTGGCCTCCGTTCAGCCCCCCGAGTCTTTACAAAAATGTTGGCTCCGGTCATGGCTTTTCTTCGTCTTCAAGGCATCCAGATATTCCCATATCTCGACGACTGCCTTCTGAAATCACAATCCCGTGCACAACTTCTACATCATACTGCTATCTGCCAGACAGTATTCCGTTCCTTGGGTCTGTCCATCAATCTGGAGAAATCTCAATTGCAGCCAACAACTTGCAAAGATTTTCTAGGGGCAACGTTGGACACCACCCTGGCCAAAGCATTTGTCTCCCGGGAACGTCAACAGAGGATCCTCCGGCTAGTATCGCTACTTCTCGCAAAGAAGTGCGTTTCAGTCCGCTTGTTGAAGTCTTTTTTGGGGATGGCTTCGTCATGCATCGCTCTTGTCCCTCATTGCCGACTACGAGCGCGACCTATCCAACAGGCTCTGGACAAGCAGTGGCGTCAGGTCACCGGTTCCTTCAACGATCAGGTCTCCATCACCATTCCCATGAAAAAGGCGCTCAAATGGTGGGCACAACCACACCAACTAGCAGCAGGCACGTCTTTTCTGTCCAACACCCCAGATCTAACACTGACGACGGATGCCTCCCTGGAGGGCTGGGGAGCTCACCTCCAAGACCTGTCCGTGAAAGGGAAATGGACCTTCCATCAAAAGACCTGGCACATCAACAAGTTGGAGCTGATGGCTATCTTTCTAGCCCTGAAATCATTTCAACCAGTGCTGCAGGGAGAGTCAGTTCTAATACAAACGGACAACACGACCTGCATGCATTATATAAACAAGCAGGGCGGAACAAAGTCTCCGGTGTTGTCCCGCCTGGCAGAAGCGATTTGGGACTGGTCCATCAATCATCAAATCCAAATCACGGCAGTACATCTTCCGGGTTTGTCCAACCTCCTGGCGGACTCCCTCAGCAGATCTCGATCATCCAACCACGAGTGGGAACTCCACCAGCCAACACTCGATATGGTCTTTCACCGTTGGGGAAACCCTGCAATCGACCTCTTTGCGACTCCAGAGAACCGCAAATGCCCCGCTTACGCAAGCTGGCATCCCCACAAAGGGTCCCAAGGCAATGCCCTTCTGATGGATTGGTCGAATCTCTTCGCCTACGCTTTTCCTCCGATCCCTCTAGTGCCTCGCGTACTTTGGAAGATGCGGAGAGAGCCTTGTCACATCCTTCTGATTGCCCCCAGGTGGCCACGACAGGCGTGGTTCTCAGAGCTGCTACTCCTGTCTCAATGCAAACCCATTCTTCTTCATCCTCGAATGGATCTTCTCTCCATGAACAGGGGTCAAATCTACCATCCGGACCCCTCTTCCCTGAGCTTGTCAGCCTGGAACCTGAGCACTGTGAATTTGCACATCCAAGCATCCCTCAAGAGTGTCGTAACATCCTCGCTCAGGCCAGGGCTCCATCAACTATAAAAACCTATAAGTTGAAGTGGAAACGCTTTTGCCACTGGTGTGCAGACGCCGGGGTACATCCTTTGCGTGCCACGCCCGCTGAGCTCCTCCCTTTCTTTCTCCATCTGGCTCAGTCGGGTTTGTCACATGCAACTTTAAGAGTTTTTCTGGCGGCAATCTCACGCTTCCGCCATGATGGCTCCGCCTCCTTATGCTCATCCAGATTGATACGTCAGTTCTTCAAAGGACTTCTTCGGACTTTTCCACCAGTTCGACGTCCTCCTCCAGAGTGGCGCCTCAACATTGTCCTCTCACAATTAATGACTGCTCCGTTTGAGCCAATTCATAGCGCAGATCTCAAGTATGTCACCTGGAAGGTTGCGCTTTTACTCGCACTGACGTCCTCACGTCGAGTGAGTGATATGCATGCTTTCACAATTAAACAGCCATTTCTACAGTTCAAACCGGATTCTGTGCTTTTACGCACTAATCCTACTTTTCTTCCAAAGGTGCCGTCAGACTTCCATATTAATGAGCCTGTTATACTGAAGTCTTTCTTTGCCAATCCGCAATCACCTGCGGAACAACGCCTGCACTCTTTGGACATTAAAAGATGTTTAAAGTTCTACATCAGCAGAACGGCCCAGTTCCGAAAATCAGATCAGCTCTTCGTGGCCTATGGCCGTTTTCAAAAAGGACGACCAGTCACCAAACCTACAGTAGCCCGCTGGGTGGCCTCGGCGATTGCTTTCTGCCATCAGAAAGCGGGAAAGCCTTTACAGTCTGCAGTGAGAGCCCACTCTACCAGGTCTGTGGCCTCTTCGACTGCACTCTTTGCCGGAGTTCCATTGCATCAGATTTGCAGAGCTGCCACGTGGTCCAGCAGGCACACGTTCACGAAGCACTACAATCTGGGTGCCATGGCCGAAGGGGATACCGCAGTGGGACAAGCTGTGCTCCGGAATCTTTTTCAATAAGGTGAGCCTCTGTTCTACCCTCCTCCTATGGTTTCCAGTCTTGTGCATGTCTTCTCTATGTATACATACAGTTTTATAACTTCCGTGACATGGATTTAATCCTGTTGATTTTAACCTTTTGTATATACATTGCATCCTGGAAACTTTGTGTACGGATACGGACTGCTTACTATTCTATATTCAAGCATGTGAATCTATGAAAGACACCCCAATACTGGAGAAGAACAATTGTTACTTACCTGTAAACAGGTGGTTCTCCAGTATTGGTGTCTTTCATAGATTCACATGCGACCCTCCCATCCTCCCCTCAGAGGCTCGCTTCTCCTCATAGACTCTGTGGTCACTCCTGTGCTACGAAAATCTGAGGGCTTGAGCTCTGAGGAGAAGGTTCTAGAGGGCTGCTGGCGCCTGATTGGCTACAGTTTGGACTAACATAATGACAAGGATAGGCTGCATTGGAACTTCTTTTCCCCATGCATTCCTATGTGGAAACTCTTGGTTAGGTACCAGATGGTTATTGTATGCATTTTTTGGGTTTTTCCTTATTATGTATATATATTTTTATTGTATATTATTATATATTTAGCATTTATTGCTATTTTATTTACCGTGGGACTCCCACTCCGACGACGGGGAATATTCAAGCATGTGAATCTATGAAAGACACCAATACTGGAGAACCACCTGTTTACAGGTAAGTAACAATTGTTCTTCCAACAGATACACCTCTTTGTCCTCCATAGGGCCTATTTGACACCCGGCAAAATTAGGCAGTATTTTGGAGTGGCCGAGGCAGGGTGCCCCAGATGAGCTACAGAGGGAGCGGAACTGGTCCATATGTTTTGGTCCTGTCCTGACTTGGGCGATTATTGGCAAGCGTTGGAGACACACTGAACAAGGTGACAGAGAGAAACCTACAATTTGATTTGGCTGCCAGTGTACTATTGGTTCCACATACTCCCAAAAATAAGATTACAAGTACATTTATTGATATGGGCCTTCTTTTAGCTAAAAGGGAAATTACGAGACTTTGGAAAGCGAAATCGAGCCCTACATACAGCAGATGGTTCAATGAGTTCTTGAAATGGGCGACTGCCGAAAGCACACTAAGATACCAAGTAGCACGTCGGAGATCGGACGACAGGGCGCTAGTCGCAGCGGCTGCTTGGGAAACTCTGGTGCAGGCCTTACGGGACAGATTGTTGCAAGGCGATGGGAGACTTCAGACATTGGATGAGGACACTTCCCAAGTCACACCAGGCACATCACAAACCTAGACAAACATTAGCTCCTGGTGACACTAATAGATGTAGACTGTACGGACTCCGAGCATGGGTGGTGGGATCCAGGGAGGGTGGGGGGAAGTTGGGGTCAGTTTATCGGGTCTGGGGGGGGTTAGGGAAGAAAATCAAAAGCAGACATGGGAACTATCTTGGAAAGAGATACAACTACACTTGTGCTATCGCTATTGACACTTTCCTGAGCAACGCCGCCCGACCTGCGGGTTGTGGGCTCCAAGGCTGTGTAAGTTGTTGGTTAATGTTAAATGGAAGTAGATGTCAAAGATGCCATGATTATGTAGAAGTATTATATATATCATTAGTCTGCATTAAAAACTACTTTTCAAAAAATAAAAAAAACGGAGTGCTCACACCTGATACTACCTGACTGAGGATCTCCTCTCAATGAACCAGGGTCCAGTGGTTCACCTCCAAATTCACGCTCAGTTTTTTCAGCCTGACTCGTCACCACGCTAAATTCGGAGCTTTAACGATTTCTGAAGAATGCAATTCAATCCTTCATAAAGCTTGTGCTGCTCCTACAATCAAATATTACTCTGCAAAATTGAAAATTCTTTGATCAAGGTGTGCTTCTCAGTTTTACCATCCTTTCTCGTCTTCACCTGAACAGATTCTGCCTAATTTACTACAGCTCGCCAAATCAGGCCTTACACATGCATCCATTAAGGTGCACTCAGTTTCTAGATACAGAGGATGACTGGGCAATTGTCTTTATGGTCCTGCAGGCTTATGAAGGAGTTTATGAAGCATATATTCAGAGCCTGCTGTCCTATCAAGCCTCCTCTGGTACTTTTGGCAGCTGAACACAGTCTCCCAACTCATGAGATCTCAGTTCAAGTCTATTCACAAGTGCAAATTGAAATGGAAGGTGGCATTTTTGTTAGCTATTACATCTGCCAGGCGTATTAGTGAGATTCAGGCATTCACAATCAAAGAAGAATCCTAGACGAAAGTAGTTCTGTGCACTAATCCTTCATTCATCCTGAAGGTACCATCAATATTTCACCTCAATGAGCCGTCATTCGGCCTTCTGTTTTTCTCCACTCCATCCTCGCCTGACAACAGAGCTCGGCGTTCTCTGAACATCAAGCCTTGTTTGAAGTTCTACTTGCAAAGGACAAAAACTTTCTGAAAATCAAGTGCATTACCAATTTCTTACTGTTCTCCAAGAAAGGGCCAAGCCTTGTCATGGGCTAATATTGCCCGCTGGGTCTCCTCGACTATAGTCTGCTGTCATGAAAAGGCCGGACATCTGCTGGCTGCAAAGGTGAAGGCTCACTGTACTAGGAAGGTCACAACATTCTCAGGCCGGTTCATAGGAGTGTCTCTACCAGACGTCTGCAGGGCGGCGACATGGGCGAATGCCCATAGCTTCACAAAGCATTAGTGCCTGGATTCCTGGAGTAAGGCAGATGTAGCAGTTGGTCAGGCTACCTTGCAAAGACTGTTTTCATATGGTATGCAGTTTATAAGCTCACATCTTCTTTGTTATTCTGTTTCAATAGTTGTTTAGCAGTTTAAATATTTTTCTTACAGTTGCTTAATGCTATGCTGCATCCGTTGTGACTTTCTACAATATCAGTGTCTTTGGTTTGAATAGTCGTATTTAAGTTTGTTTCTCATGGTGGGATGGTTCACCTTACCTACCATCATTGGTCATTGGATACTGCTAACTAGTCTGATTCAAGCATGTGAATCTTTAAAAGATAAAATACTTGAGTAAAAAACAAGTTACTTACTTGTACTCTGTGGTTCTCCAGTATTGATATCTTATAAAGATTAACATGCGACCTTCCCTCCTCCCGGTTAAGGCTCACCAATTGTATACCTCTGTTACTTTATTTGCACTTGTTCTTGAAATCCGAGATATGGTGGCAGTGCAAGGGATTAATGCTTCAGGGTCAGTGCTCCTATTGACTGAAGTTTGGATGTATTAAATCAATGTGAATCGGGTCCTAACTTCTATAGTTTTTTCCAGTGGAATTTAATGCTACTGGTTTCTGTTATCGTGGGACTCCCACCATGACGACAGGGAACATTTAGGCATGTGAATGTCTAAAATACATCCATACTGGAGAACCACAGTGTACAGGTAAGTAACTTTTTTCTTTTCTTTTTTTTAACTTCTCCTTTTATCGTTCCGCAGTGGAAAACAAATTTAGTTTTTAATATTTTCGTAAGTGTTCTCCATTTGAATCTATGCACAGCTACCCTCTGTGATTACTTGTACTCAAAACAGCCTTCCTTGTTGTCGTAACATCAGCAGAGAGGGCGAGTGAGCTTCTGGCTTTCTCAGGTAAAGCTCCTTACACTAACTTTTACTCAGTCAAGCTGGTTCTTTGGACTCGTTCCTCCTTTTTACCAAAGATGGTGCCTCCTTTTCACATCGGACAAACTATCTGTATTCTTACGCTCTTTCCTCTACCTCACCCCTCGAAGGAGGAGGAGAGACTACATCGACTGGATCAAAAAAGGGCTCCTGGCTTATACATCAATTATGCCAAAGACCCCAGAGTGGGCCATCGGCTCTACATTAGATTTAGTTATTGTTATTGTTAGGTAAACTTGTATAGCGCACAACTGCCCCAACGAAGGGGTGTCCTGGCGCTGGTAGCAGTGTCAGAGAAAGCAGGGCTAGCATGTCGGAAACAAGTGAGTTTTGATGGCCTTGCGGAAGGGAAGCAGGTAATCTAAACAACGAGTCTAAACAGGAAGAGAATTCCACAATTTAGCAGCTAGACCGCAAAAGGACCGGCCTAGTGGAGCTAAGAAAGGCAAGGCAAGGCAGTGCAGGAATTGGCTAATTTTGCGCTGAATCCTGCTCTGCAATACGATCCGCTATGCTGTGGCTATAAAACAGCCTCCAGAAGGCTTGTGGACACATCCCACTAAACCAGGACTACTACCACTGCGTTATCTGTCCTGGATATTTGACAGGCTGCCACATGGGCATCCATCTATACATTCACATAACACTATTGTCTGGACAGTTAGGTGCGTCAAGATGGGCATTTTGCCTTTTAGGTTATGTAAGACCTTTTGGTTTAATCCAGTTACAGACCCACAACATAAGAGGTGTTCATTAGGGCTCTATTCTAAAGTGAGGAATCTGTGGTTAGAAGTTTCTATCAGAAATAAAAGTTAGTTACCTGCGGTAACACTCTTTTCCTGTAGATACTCTAGCTGCAGATTCCTCTCTGACCCTCACATGCGCTCCATATTGTGATCTGGATTATTTTGCCTTAAAAGATCTTAGTCTAGGAATCTGCACAATGGGCACAACAAATTTGATTTTTGGCTCTGCGGGAGTGGAAGAATCTAGAAAGCAACTGAGGTCTTTGTGCATGGGTGATTCATATGTAGACCTGCGCATGTCACATCCGGCGTGGACGGTGTCGCCGTGGAGTTGCAGGCGCCACCCCCCAGCGCTCAGAGTTGCTGCTTCAAAGTTTTCCGGATCCAGTCCGAGGCCTTGGAAGTGCTCGAAGGTGAGGGATCTGCAGTTAGTCTATATAAGAAAGAGCATCACCGACGATAACATGTTCATCAAGTCACTTTATCTCTCACAATATTCATCTAATTTTCATTAGAATGATCTGCTCAGTTGAATGAGACTACATTCTTTAAATATTTTGACTGCAGTGTTGAGAATATTTTAATAGATGCACAGACTAGAAATGCTATTTCATGGCCATTGTTTCAAATAAAATGCAGTTTTAGTGTAGTCGTGGAATACAGCTAATTTTTTGGTGAATCAAAAGGACATTCAAAAAGTGTTTCATGTACTTGTTCCCATTTTGGTATTAAACACGACCAGTAAACCTGTTAACTCTCTGTACCGTTTATGTTCATTCAATAATGCTCCATCTTCTGTATTCCCCATTCTGACCTTAAACCACATCTAAAGCACGCGGCCGATTTTAAAAATAGTAACCTTGATCTTGCAATTCGTAATTTATCTTTTATAGAGTTTTCTTATTACAGCATGTTCAATGTACTTCTTGCTAATGCGTTACTAAGAATGGTTTATTTTCCTTTCCAGCTTGCAGGTTTCCGAAACTTGCTCTTTACTTCAGTTGGTGAGGAAGAAAAGAACATGGTGGATAACTTTCGCCCTCTACAACCTTTGATGAATCGTACTGTTCACTCAAACTTTGAGCCAATGTTGGAAATCGCAAGGTTCAAAGAAAAGTCTAAAGAGCATGTCCACAGACCTCATGCTGGCTTTTAAAAAACAAAATGACCATGGATTCAGTGTCCTGTTGAAATGCCTTATGTTAATAGACCCCGTTCTGGTTTCAGATAGTAATTAACCATAGCAGAAGCAATTGTTCGTGTTACTGGCTGGTTCTTTGCTTGCTCCCAGAATTAAGTTGTCGTGGATGGTGGTATGCCTGATTACCTATGCTATAGGGGCTCATTATTCTCAACTAGATTTATGCTGAATGAGTGTTTTATTTTTCATACTGTTTTGTAAAGTCTTAGCGATATGCGTCATATAAAGGATTAACTAATGTATATTATGAACTCTGTTCAGTATCATACAGCTATACTGCCAATACCCAGTTCAGTCGTTCTATTCATTTAGTAACTATATTAGTTACTTCCTATTTTTTCAATTATTAACTTCCCCTTGTAGGCACTAAACAGCATTTTAAGTAGAGGACAATAGACGAGAGATGCTGATTGTTCCCTATTTTTGATGTAAAGGTTTGATGGTTGTTTTGTTGTGGTGGTGGCCTTTTTCTTTTTCCTTGCTGTGATTAGGGGGCGTTTTTCCTTTTGAGGCCTTATTTTTTCCCCTCAAAAAAGGTCAATGGGGTGGATGCCAATGAATACCTGAGGGAGGTGGTAGGTTTGTGGTGTCAGTTATAGGCTGAAGTCAACAATGACCCCAATGATTCAGGAGCATATGACGCACTAGCAGGTGAATTAGGCCCCAAGTAAGTCGCAGATATTCTTTGTAGAGTCAAATGCTACTAGAGTGCATGAGAAATGTTCATATAGGAGCACAAACTGATCCTAATAAACACAATCTGAATCTTGAGGCATTTAGGCACACACATGGGAGTTAATACTATATCAAATCTGATAGAAAAGTTGATTTGTAACCTGGGTGCTTCTGGGAGACTGGTTGAGGATTGCCTTTAAGAACGTAGTGAACACCAACCGAGCTGTAACGTGTTTTGTTAACATACCTTCCTGAATATTTTACACCCTCATACACACCCTATGTCTAAAAACATTGGTATAAGTGTCCACCTGGTGAAATCGTCCCTAAAGCAGTTGTATTATTCCACAGGGATGTAGGGGATGGAATTTCTCCACCAGGAAAATGTTTTCTGGTGGTAAAATGTTTGCTATGCTAATGCACCTTTCTGCCACACTTTCTCCTGCAGCTTTTCCACTCACCAGACATTCCGCAGGCTTAAGAGTAGGTCAACATGAATATACATGAAAATCTAAGTTTCATTGATTTCCATGCTTACATTTTGGGGGTGTTGTATCGTAGTTTAAAATATATTGTGGGTCTGCACATTGTCTACAATAATGAGCTCTTAATAGTTTTTTTTTTAAACTGCCAACTTTGATTGTTTACATGGATTTTGTATATGGTCTGTACTAAAATTCCTGCAGTGGCTGTGTGGCAGGAGGATTTTATAACTAATAAAATAATGAAAAATAGTAAATAGCTTTTAATTTCAGCAGAAACTTTACTGCAGAGCTCTTTTACCGATAATTTCAGTATTTTATAGGATAATTATTATTCAGTCCTGGAAAAAATAATTGCATATGTGCTATGTGAAACTTGATTTCAATAAAATTGGTGCCTTTCTATTTAATCGAAATTTAATGTGAGTAAAAGTGAGTTTGTCTTTAAATAGTCTTAAATCACTGTAAACCCAGTGGATCTCTGCAGCAGTATATGTTGGGAATGTTTGCTAAATTCTCCTTTGAATATATGACGTTTTAGCAGACTTGAGAAGCTGAACTGATTTCCGAATGCAAATGGATTGTATGTTACTTTTGCAACATTTATATATTTTTTTATGCATCTTATATTTGTTCTAAGGAGTGAAAATGAGACGCACTGAATAATTTGTCTTATTTATTAAATCTTAACAGTAGAAGGATGGCTTGTGAAATAATGTAGTGATGATGCGGACCTTCAATCGGAATCTATCAGATACACATTTTCTGAGGAAATCTACTACGTCAAGGAGGATTGGAATCTCCTGGTTCCTTTAGAAATAGAATGCAGCAGTCTTTTGTGAGCACAATAGCATCCCTCGATTTAAAAATATACGTTTACGTCCTCTTTCTGTTCTTTTAGCTTCGTAAACCTTTTTTTTTTGGTCTCGCCTGAGACCGCGCATGTGATGTGATAGATGATTCTCTAAAAGGGGGATTTTAGCCCCCCATTGCTTAACTTTGGTTGGCTTTATTGCCAGGCTTATTGTCTTCCTTATCATTGGTGATTGCGTGTCAGCAGCACCTGATGGCTTCACAATGTCTCTGTGTATTTTCTTCCCAGGACCATGGACCGAGTATGGGTTAATTCTATGATTAATGTTCTTCGCTGCTTGTGCTGGGATTTTGATACTTGTATTGGGATGGCTTTTTTTTTTTTGGGTTGCAAGACCACTTGAAACCATCGGAGTTGAAGTGTGCCATTTTGAGGTCTCGCCTAGCGTTAGGAGCACGCATGCTCTGTCTCGCCATGCGAGGGCCTTTTGGAATCGATAGTGATTCCGCAGCTAGATGTGCACACTGACGGACAGAAGATGTGCACGCGCTCGTCAGCGTTACCCTACTGCTGGCATGACAGTGCCCCCTCCTGGCTGGCACCATCGTCTCGTCCCATCTCTGCGCTTCAGATGTCACATTTCCTCACATTTCACAAGTCCGTTTTATAGCAGCAAGTCCTTGCAGCTCCTGTTCCTGTGAGTGTCCCTCATCACCCACCTATGTCTTCATCAGCAATTATGCAGAAGTGGGGGGCCAAATAATTCAATACTATTGAATAAAGTATGCGACAAGGAAAGTATTTAGCAATATGTTATTCCATTTAAATCTGCCGAGCTCAACAAACATTACAGTACGTTTCTTATTTAGCATGTGTCTCGCTAGGAGACACTTTAGGATTTCAGACATGGGACCTTAAAAAGAGAAACCTTGTATTTGTTAGCCTTCTGAAACTCTCAGAAAGGTGTCTTTGATTTGAACATAAATTTGTGTTAATGCTGACATCAAAAAAACATCAATTTCCCGCTCTGGTCCATCAAATGGGATGTTTACATTGCCTGTGCAACTTGTCACCTTTCTTACATTTTTAAACCTTATTAAATCTGTTGCCGAACAAGACCGGTTAGTTTCCCTGAAGTGCTCAGCTCGCGGCCTTTACACTTGAAACATTTTTTTTAATTAAAATGTGCACCTTATTCGGTATATGATGAATTGTGTGGCAAGGGCAGCAGATTCATATTCGTGTGGAAAATTCTGCAGCCGCACAATTGTATTTCTCCTGTGGGCCTAATCAGGTTGCTCACCTTTCCTACGGTTTTCATAGTCTCTTGTGTAAAATGAGCGTGAGTAACACTTCCGGTCTCTGTTGCCTCTTTGAATTCTGGTACTTGTGGTCCAGCAATAAAATATCTGGGAAGAATAAAACATACGGTCCTGAATGCAGTGATAAACTTGCATGCGATCAGGGACAATGTGTCAACTATATGCTAAACTTCTGTCTTACTGTTCCAAACAAACTTGTATGCAGACTTTTTTGTTAAAAGGTGTTCTTCTTTTAATCCTAGTTGTGTTTTAGAACTGACCTTTAGTTTTGAGGTTACTTTGTGCCTACACTACGGGCTTTTGAAAACACCTTGTTCCATAAAAAAGCAAGCTGCAGGACCGCATTGTACATTACTAATGTAAAATATAAGGGTCTCTCAAGGTGAACTATTAGATCCAATAAGACAGGAGAAATACCAGGGAGTAAAATGTTTGAGATTTGTATACCCTATAAGTGCCCTCTTCCAATAACTGCAGCTTTGTGAACAGTGTATGCAATATAAAATTAATTTGTACAGATTATGAAACAATAATGTTTATGAAAAAGAGGAAATCGTTATACACACTAACTTTGATGGGAGGTATGCTTGTAAAAAGCATAAACACTGGAAATCACTCGGTGTAACATCCCAACCCATCGTTTTTTACCCACTGTGTCACTCTAGACAGAGGCCTACCGTATGCAAATTAGTGCTGACCTGCTTGTCATGGAAGTCCATCCCAAACTGCCAGGCATTGCTCCATCCAGCGGAACAAGCGATTCTGCTCAGTGCACACCCACCCCCACTAAAGCAGCTAGTCAGTTCTGCCCTTACTCCAGTACAGGGCCCTTACTCCAGTATGGGGCACGTCCACTTTCACTAAAGTTCAGCAATACTGCTCCTTATTAGTGTACCTGGCAAGCAAACCTACCCCAAGTTCGTCGCTTCTGCCCATGGCATATCGCACTAGCTCGTCAATCGTGCCCTTATTCAACTCCACTCCCACCTCCCTCCTCCCTATACCTTCACCTCCACTCTCCCACCTTTACTCCCCCCTCACTCCCTCCACCTCATTCACTCGCCCCCTCCCTTCACCTCCACTACCCCCTCCCTCCCTGAATCTCGACTCCACTGCTCCCTCCCTACACCTACACTCCCCGTCCCCCCACTTCCCCCATCCTTGCATAAACAACAAAACTAGAACACATTTTTGGTGTGAATTCTGGTTTTTATTAGGATACTTTAGTTGTGTATTATGTTTTCTAAGTTATATATATATATATATCTGCACTTTGCGCTGTATCCTCTTAAAGATGCTGAATGAGCATGCCTCCCCTGTGATTGTCAGGGAGCCCCATGGCCTCCCAAAGTGCAGCATGTATGGTGTGACAATAATCCTGAAGGGCCGGGCACGACCACAGCATATGCGTAAGCGTGGCGTCCACGGAGTGGCAGAGGGGCACTCAAAATATGTGTTTGGGAAATATCAGTGCAGCTGCTCGTGTGTGAGGTAGGCCATGTGGAGTCTGACAAACTGTATGTTCTTAAATCGCGTATTGCGGGACACATTCTTTGAAAATTTGGTGGCTCGTTCCCTCTCCTTTTCATGCAGTGCCCGTCCAAACTCCTCCTCCCATTTATGACAGAGAGGGATGAGCGCAGTTGCCGTTAACCCTCAGATGGCTTTGTACAGCCAGGAAATGTGATGGAGACCTGGTCCCCATGGTCTGTAGGGCTGGGTGTGCCTCAGGTTCCCCTCCGGGGAGGTCTCAAAGAGTGCCACTCGTGGGAAGAAGCTGCCGATGTAGAAGATACTGTCCCAGCAGAAGTCCTCTCTCAGCTCGGGCAAAAGGTAGAAGGTTGCCCTCCATAAAACGGTTCTCCCACCTCAAGAGTGAAAGCTCAGTCTAGGCCCAACGGAGTTGGGGGGGGGGGGGGGGGGGCAAATCACTGCGAGGTTTACGAAGTGTAAGAGGAGACGTGGTAATGCCACCATTTTCGCCAGGGCTATCCTACCACTGGGGGCCAGAGGTAAGGTGTCCCAAAAATGTATCTGGGACTGGATGACCTGGCACAGAGATTCCCCATGTAGAGATCGCTAGTAGAATGATAAAGACGGATCCCTAAGAACTCCTATTGTGGTATTTGCTTGGGATCGAGTGGGTAGATGACCGATTTCTCCCAGTTGACTCTGAGCACTCCTCAGAGACCAATTCTGCCTGCGTGTCCAGAATTGGCGGTAGGTCAGTCACTATTTCGCGAACATAAAGGAATAAATCACCTGCATATAGGGATACTGTCTTCCAGGGAATTACCCAAACCCGGCCCTTCCTGCACAGGCGAGCGGCTGCATAGCAAGCGCAAAGAATAAAGGGGATAGTGGGTAACCCTGCGGTGTCCCTCTGGGCTCAGCGAAAGGGGCGCAAATAATGTGACCCAGGTGGACACGAGACACTGGACCGATGTACTATAATTTGGTGTAGGCCAAGAACTTGGGTCCTAGCCTCAAGCAAGCCAGTGCAGCAAATAAGAAACACCAGTCTAGGATCAGGCATGCTGCATGTGGGAACTTTCCTCATGCGTGATCTTGTATAGTGAAGAGGTAGCAGAGATTCAGTGAGGTCGTTGACCTGGGACAAACCTGTTCTGGTCCGAGTGCACCAAGCCTGGGAGGATGTGGGCGTATCTGGCCACAAGCGTCTTGCCTAGTTTTTTGTTGTCCACTCCAAGTATAGCAATGGGCCTATAAAAGGCTAGTTGTATGGGCTCTTTATCTGGCTTTGGGGTGGTAACCAGAGGGGACTCGCGCAGGAAATGAGGGAGCTCACCATCCCTCAGCGCGGCCCCGTACATGGCATCCAACCTGAGCAACAAGAGAGGTGAGAATGTATGATAATACTCTAGTCTAGAGGCAGATCGTCCAGTCCAGAGGTTTTGTTGCGGGCAATGTCACAATCGCCTGCTTTACTTTTGCAGCGGTGACGTCTGTGTCCAAAGCAGCCCTCCTAGTGACAGGAATGAGGGAGATCCCAATTCCTGACAGAAAGCCGTCTGGGATGACTGTTTGTGTATCCTGCTGCATGCTATATACAGCAGAGTAGTATTCATGGAAGGCTTGCAGGATGTCGGACTGTGACTCCGCTAGTCATCACAATTTCGGTAGGAGGGCGGGTGTTTGTGTCAAGTGAGCCACACCAAGAGTCTGCCAGGCCGATTCCCCTTCTGATGTATCCTTGTAGCGTAGGCTGTAAAACTATAACGACACAGGTCTCCAGAACGACCGGCCAGGTAAGTCTAGCATCCGCTAGCTGCAAGGTGAGGGTGAGATCAGTGATTGACACCTTACTTAGATCTGCCAGTGTAGTATCAGCGCCATCAATGTCCCTCTCTAGGTTTCTGCCGACTCCAGTTATCCGTCAAATGCAAGCCCCTGGAGGACCACTTTAAAAGCGTCCCTCTCTAGCATCCTGGTGGATGCTGTGGTTCTCCATGAAGTATTGCTTGGTACATTCTTCCTGCTCTCTCTGGAACACCTGATCCTTGAGGCAGTTCCACTGTAGCTTCCAAGCAGGTGTAGAGGCCAGAGGAGTTGCCCCTCTGGGATCCATGATGTGTGCATTGTGGTCAGAAATTACCCTGCCTAGGTAGATGTGCTGAAATAGGGGAGCCAGTGTCGGAGAGCAGAGAAACCGATCCAGGTGCATGTACAGGTTATTTGAAACGGAGTGAAAGGAATAGAGCTGGGAAGTATGATAATGTGTGCACCATATGTCTGCAAGGGACCAGTATTGCAATCCAGGCTCGAAAAGGTGGGACCTGTCCAGTGTCCCAGCACCCAAAGAAGCGTTGTGTGGTGGGTGAGTGTGTCCCAAAAAGCTCCCTGGTCAGCATTCAGGGTTAAAAATAACACTCAGGAGGATTGTCCGGCCATTGGGTCTACCCTCCAAGAGGGAATGTCACCCTTCCTTGTCCACCTCTCTGTTGATTTACTGGAAGGGGACCCCAGGGCAGACCTAAACCAACGCACCCTGCGCGTATGCTGAATACGTAGTGACACAAAATATGCCCACCCTCCCCCAACACTTACGCAGTCGGTTGATTTCCTTTGCTGCTGTGTTTCTCCTGTAAGATTATCTGTACCTCTGTCTCTAGATATGCGTTAACAGCATGCCGTGAATGTTAAGATATAGTATGTCAGAGACGGGGGCCATGAGTTCTCTTTAGTTGTGTGGGCCAGTTGCGGGTGTTGGCTGTAGTGCAATCGCTTTGTCGGTGTCTTGGGTGCCATGCATTATTCCCCCCACTCCCTATATGGCAAAATAGTGTGGGAAGAGGCTGTAGGCAAAAAACTTTCGTAACTGGGTAGGAATAGAGCCCCAATTCTAAGAGCCCGTCGCAACTGCTGATGTGCCCAGATCAATATTCTACAGTGTGCCTTAATATATTGTGGGGGCAAAAAGTAGATAATAAGCCACGTCTGTAATTGTAGTGCATCTGGAAGCCCATCAAAGTCCAAGACATGCCGGCCGTGGAGGTTGTCGCCTAGTAACAGCATGACAGCAGCTGTTTGCTCTAGGTGGTGACTCTGGACTAGTGTCTAGAGGAGTGTATCCGTTGTTTGGGGAGTTATTGTCGGGGATGTGAGTCCCCGCAAGTGCTGTCAGTGGAGTGATTCTTCCTCAGAAGAAAATAGATGTGGGCCCTTTTCATCACCTGTGACTACTGGGTGGGAACTCCAGTTGGCCAATGCTCGAATGTCCCACTGATGATCCTCAATGATCTAAGGGAGCTGGCAGATGAGACTCAGGGAAGGGGGTGCCTGTCATGCTCCAACCTGCCGCTTTCTCTTTCTTCAGCGTCCACCCCACAAGTCCTGTGTGCCCTCCGAGCACTCGACAAGACCTGTCGCTTGATTACCCCTATGTTGCTCTGCCCAGTCCCATGCTTACTTGGGGTTCGATGAAAAACACCGTGATGCCGCCGGAGATTATCGTCAGACGGACGGGAAACAGCAATGAGTATTGCACTCCTTTTTGACGAAGACGATGTTTCACCTCCAGAGAGGATGTTCGCTGGCGTTTGCATGTGTGTAATCTGGAAACAACATGACAACATTGTCTTCTACCTAGAGAGATCTCGCCAGACTTGCCTTACAAAGTATAGCTCCTCTCACCTGAAGTGGAGCAGTTTCACCAATATATTAACACAAAATTATGACCATCAGGAGAGAAAGATGTAGGAGCATTGAAAGGTTTGCCAGTATATCTGACCAGCCTGGACATGCTCCACATGCAACCAGTGTCAACCTTCACAATATTTTTCCTGATCCCAATAATGGTATAGGGACCCATGAAGCTTGAATTCCCCTTACAGGTAAATCTAGGATTCTTCACTAGAACTGGATCACCAAGGCACCATTTTTTACCTGTCACATGCATCTTCGTGTCATAACTCAATATGTATTTCTGTTGGTAATCAGAAATTCTGGAGCGTCTCACCTCAGGAGGGAGATTCACTTTACTACATGCAGGCAACCATGATGGATTTAACTTCGAGAAAGCTGTCCTTCCCCTCAAGGCCTCAAAAGGTGAAATCGGCGTGATCGCATTAGGAGCAGTAAGGTGAGCCCATCATGTATCTCTCAAAACACTGCTGAAAGACACACTTTATTCAAGTACAGGTTGAGCACAACTCTTGACCACTCTATTCATTCTTTATGTTAAACTATTTGCCTGTGGTGCATTCAGGGCAGTTTTCTGTGGACTATGTCAAGATCTTTAAGCAACATGCACATTTCTTGTGAAAACAATTGCCCCCCATTATCCGTGACTAAAAATGTAGGCGCGCCTGCAGACACAAACACTTCTCAGAGGAAATCAATGACCGTTTTAGTGTTAGCAGCAGACACACATCTCGTCACCACCCACTTGGAGGTATAATTCACTAACAAAAGGACAAACCTTGTGTAGGAGGGCATGAGTTCAAAAGGACCAATACCCAGACCTAATTTTGACCATAGACTGTCTGGGACCTCAACAGGAGATAAAGGCACACTGTTGGTGACATGGGATTTAATCAATCAATCAGGACATTTGTTAAGCACGCTAAATGCCTGTGAGGGTCTCAAGGCGCTGGGGGCTGCTGCTACTGATCGAAGAGCCAGGTCTTGAGAAGTCATCTGAAGGCCAGGAGGTCTTGGGTCTGCCGTAGGTTGGTGGGGAGGGTGTTCCAGGTCTTGACGGCGAGATGGGAGAAGGATCTGCCGGCGGCGGTTATTCTTCGGATGCGTGACACTGTGGCGAGGGCGAGGCTGGTGGGGCGAAGCTTGCGGGTGGGGGTGTAGAAGCTGGGTCGTTTGTTGAGGTACGCTGGGCCGGCGTGGAGGGCCTTGTGTGCGTGGATGAGGATCTTGAAGGTTATCCTCCTGTTGACGGGGAGCCAGTGTAGGTCTCTCAGGTGGGGTGTGATGTGGCTGCGGCGGGTGATGTCGAGGATCAGTCATGCCGAGGCATTCTGGATGCGTTGTAGCCGTCTCAGGAGCTTGTTTGATCTTCCTGCGTAGATGGCATTTCCGTAGTCCAGCCTACTGGAGACGAGGGCCTGGGTTACTGTTCTTCTCGTTTCAGTGTAGATCCACTTGAAGATCCTGCGTAGCATTCGTATTGTGTTGAAGCAGGATGAGGAGACGGCGTTGACTTGTTTAGTCATGGAGGAATCGAGGATGATCCCCAGGTTGCGTGCGTAGTCAGTGGGTGTCGGGGCTGTTCCCAGTGATGTCGGCCACCAGGAGTTGTCCCTGGCTGAAGGGGTGGAGCCGAGGATAAGGACCTCTGTCTTGTCCGAGTTCAGCTTCAGTCGGCTGTTCCTCATCCAATCGGCGACGGTCTTCATTCCTTCGTGGAGGTTGGTTTTGGCGGTGTGAGGGTCTTTGGTGAGGGAGATGATCAGCTGGGTATCGGCGTAGGAGATGATGTTGAGGTCGTGCTGACGGGCGACGTAGGCGAGGGGTATTGTGTATATGTTGAACAGCGTTGGGCTGAGGGAGGAGCCCTGGGGTACGCTGCAGATGATATTGGTGGCGGTGGAGCTGAAAGGGGTGAGGCGGACACTCTGTGTTCTGCCGGAGAGGAAGGATGTGGTCCAGTCCAGGGCCTTCTCTTGGAATCCGGCGTCGTGTAGGCGTGTTCATAGTTTGTGGTGGCAGACCGTGTGGAAGGCGGCTGACCGGTCCAGGAGTATGAGGGCTGCTGTTTCTCCGTTGTTGAGCAGGGTCCTGATGTCATTGGTGGCGGCGATGAGGGCGGTTTCAGTGCTGTGGTTGCTGCAGAAACCGGACTGGGATGGGTCCAGGATGTTGTTGTCATCGAGGTAGCTGGTCAGTTGTTTGTTAATGATTTTCTCGGTGACCTTCGCCGGGAACGGGAGCATTGAGATGGGACGGACGTTCTTGAGGTCCTTGGGGTCCGCCTTGGGTTTCTTGAGTAGGGCGTTGATCTCGGCGTGCTTCCAGCTCTCTGGGAAGGTTGCTGTCTCGAAGGAGGTGTTGATGACTTTCCGGTGATGGGGTGCGATGATTGTGCTGGCCTTGTTGAAGACGTGGTGTGGGCATGGCTCAGACGGGGATCCAGAGTGGATGGAGTTCACGATTTTGATGGTGTCATCGTCATTGGACCATGCAATCAGGCGGCTGGTGGTCGCAGCGGTGGGGGTCTTGGTGGCTGGTGGGGCGGTTGTGGCGTTGAAGCTGTCGTGGATCTCTGCGATCTTGCGTTGGAAGTAGGTGGCCAGTGAGTCACACAGGCCCTGTGAAGGGGGGATGTCGTTGGTTTTGGAGCTGGGGTTGGAGAGGTCCTTCACGATGCTGAAGAGCTCTTTGCTGTTGTGTGCGTTGTTATCCAGGCGGTCCTTGAATGCGGACCTCTTGGCGGTTCTGATGAGTTGATGGTGTCTGTGGCTGGCGTTCATGAGGGCCGTGTAGTTGTCTGCTGATCGTTCGCGGAGCCAGTTCTTCTCTAGTTTCCGGCAAGTATGCTTGGAGGCCTGGATGTCTTCAATGAACCAGGTGGCTTTCTTGCTGGTGTGGCTGTTGGAGGGTGTCTTGAGCGGGGCGAGGGTGTTGGCGCAGTTGTTGATCCATTGTCGGAGCTTGAGGGCGGCGGTGTTGGGTTCCGTGGGGTCGGCTTATGGGCTCTGGGCGAGGGCGGTAGCTAGCTGCTCTTCAGTGACTCTTCCCCAGCAGCGGTGAGGCATCTGTTGGGTGAGGGAATGTGCGGTGGGCTTCCTGAAGGTGAAGTGGATGCAGGGGTGGTTGGTCCAGTGGGGTTCGGTGGTGTGGTTGAAGGATACTTGGGGGCTTGCGGAGAAGATGGGGTCTAGCATGTGACCGGTGGTGTGGGTGGGTATTGTCACAAGCTGTCTGACTCCGAGGTTGTCGATCAGGGTGGTGGAGTTGACATCGTCGTTGTTCTTGAGGTGGAAGTTCAGGTCCCCTAGGAGGATGTAGTCTGTAGAGGCGAGGGCGTGGATGCGGATGAGGCCGGTGATGGAGTCTCTGAACTGTGGTCTGGGTCCAGGGGGTCTGTAAATGAGGGTTCCTCTGATGGTGGTGTTTGGATCGGTGTGAATCTGGAAGTGCAGGTGTTCGGCGGTGCTGAGGGTGTCGTCGGTGCTGGTCGAGACGCGGAGGGTGTTCTTGTGGACGATGGCAATTCCACCTCCTGTTCTGTTGGTGCCGTCTCTGCGGGCGATCTTGTAGCCTTCTGGGATGGCTATGGCGATGTCAGGTGCTGAGGCGGGGGTCAGCCAGGTCTCCGTTAGGAAGGCGACATCTGGGGCGGTTGAGTCGAGGAGGTCCCAGATTTCGACGGAGTATTTGCGGGCGGAGCGAGTGTTGAGGAGGATGCACCTCAGGTGGTTTTGTTCGTTGGTTGGTGGTTTCGCAAGTCTGATACGGGTGAAGCTGCAGTTCCAGCAGGTGAAGGGCTCTTGGGTGCGCTTCGGGGTGGCCCGGTAGCAGGTGTGTTCTCGTCCGGGGTTGAGTGCGTGGAGGGTGCTGGCGTCGTAGTGTAGTCTGGTGTCGTGGTGTCTTCGAATCCCAGGGGTTCTGGCGCTGGGTGCTGTCCAGGCGCAGACGGGCGGGAGGGAGGAGCAGCTGGGAGGTGGGAGCAGGGCGGCGAATGGGAGAGCGGGTACGCAGGGAGGCAGCGGCGGGAAGAGACTGAGAGATACAGAATGCGAAAGGGGGCACGGGCGATATACAGTCAACAAACGCAGGGCAACAGAACCAGTTAACAGTGATAAAAATAAAATGGTACAGTACAGTTTAGAGCAAAACAATAGAAGCAAGAAAAAACAGCACAGTATACTTTTACCACCCGGGGGAGGGGGGGGGGAGGTTGGTGTCGAACTCACGAGGCGGCAGCAGCTGGCTCAAAGGCAGGCACACACAGGCGGAGCTGTGCGATGTGGGGGCGGCCTATAAAGGGATGTGGGAGGGAGGAGCAGCTGGGAGGTGGGAGCAGGGCGGCGAATGGGAGAGTGGGGGGCGGGGCCGCAGGGAGACAGCGGCAGGAAGGGACGGAGAGATACAAGGATTGTGTGCACAGAACACACAATCCTTGACGACTTCTTCAGTCATATGATCCATGCCCAGCCACCAGTATCTCTCCCTCAGACTAGCCTTTGTGAGACTTCTACCTAAGTGACCTTCATGGGCAAGGTAAATTGCCTTGCTACTGAAATCAATAGGAGGAATCACTCTGTCTCCCCTCATGAGATTGTACCAATAAAACGATAAATCATCTTTCACAGACCAATATGATTTCATTTCTTTATCCAAAGTTTTGTACTCGGGCCACCCTGGATTTATCCACAACTTAAGGGAAGAAAGCACTTTGTCCATCCTCACACTGTTCAGCCATTCCCCACAAGACAGCGCTGACTCCGCTACCCAACTCACACTTTCACTAGCAGCATAATTCCCATCACGCTCTACAGGCAACCGGGATAACAAATCAGCAGAAAATTGTATTCCTGGAAATTGTATTCCTGGAGCCCCTCACTCCAGCGCTTGGGTGTGATGTGTTTACCATGGTGACATGAGAAAAATTGTACTAAGGGGCTATGATCATTCTTAAACAGAAATGGAATTCCCCAGAGGTAAAATTTTAAATGCTGCACAGCCCAAAACATGCTCAAGGCCTCCCTCTCAATACAGGAATAATTTGCTTCCCTGAGCGTCCTGGAGGCAAAAGCAACCACTCTTTCCTCACCATCCACCATTTGGGAAAGCACCGCTCCCAACCCCTTGAGGCTGGCATCAGTGGTCAGAATGGTTTTGTGATTGAAATCAAAATGCCCCGAAGTGGGCATTTTTCCAACTTCTTTATTGATTGTGTCGAAAGCTTCTTGGCACTCACCAGACCATACGAAAGGCACACCTTTCTTAAGTAAAACCCTGATGGGCTCAGCCACACTGACAAATCCCGGCACAAACTTGGAGTAGAACTCAGCGAGCCCTAAGAACGATCTCACTTTTTCCTTGTCTTTAGGAGTGGGAGCCTTTACAACACTATCTGCAAGTTCCATTTTGGGCTTAAACCCTTCCCCTGAAATAACAACATGTCCTAGATATGTAATAGATCTTAACAGTGACCCCTTTTCCTTCAATCTTTCTAACTCACAAACCAGAGTCTCACTGTGTTCTGTTTAATTTTTTCCATAAATCAAAATATCATCCTGGAAGAATAGGATGTTGGATATTACTTCCTGGACAATTTTCTTGGGCCTCTGAAAGCATACCGCAGCTGAAGC
The DNA here is from genome assembly GCF_964263255.1 of Lissotriton vulgaris. Lineage (NCBI taxonomy): Eukaryota > Metazoa > Chordata > Amphibia > Caudata > Salamandridae > Lissotriton > Lissotriton vulgaris. Next base: position 654,824,077 of record NC_141700.1, read on the forward strand.
CAAACCGAAGGGCATTTTCAAGATCGGTAAGCCCCCAGAGGTGTCACGAAAGATGTGAGATGACTGGAGTTTTCATGTAGGACAATCTGGTGGTACGCCAATGACAGATCTAGCACACTGATAACCTGGGCACCTTTGAGCATGCTGATGGACTCTGATATGTTTGGTAGGGGTTGACGATCAACCCAAATCCATTTGTTTAACCTTCTCAAGTCCACACACATTCTGACACTGGCACCACCATCCTTGGGGGTCAAAACAATGGGGGGCAGCCATTCTGAAGCCTCTATTCCTTTAATGACCCCCCCCCCCAAGTCCAATAGTCTCTTGAGCTCATTTTTCAAAGGTTCCATCATCATATTGGGCACTCTTCTGACTTTATGTACACAGGGTATATGGCCTTATTCTTGAGAACAATACAGTGCTCAAAACCCTTGAGACAACCTTAGGCATCAGTAAAAACCTTGGGGAATCTATCAAAATATACATTACCTTGATCCTCACATTCCTCCAACATGACCTGATCTTTAGGGTCTTTTGCACCCGGGTTTAATTGTGATACCTAAGTCACGCTGGTGTCTCCATCCCAGTAGGTTGTCGCCCCTTTCAGCTACATATACCTTACCAACTGTATGTCTGTTCTTGAACTGAATTTTAGCCACAACATACCCAAGAACATTTATCTTTGCACTTCCATAACTGACAGGATTTATGTCAGGAGGCAAAAGCATCATACTGTCCAGTCCCACACTCTCCCCCCATTGTTTTGTTCCCAATCATAGTGGAAGGCGAATCTGAAGCAGCCAACACCACGCAATCATGGCCCTCCACCACAATATTGCATTCAGGCATTATTATCTTCCCTTCATTAATACCACACTCATTTTCCTTGACACTTAGCATAACAGTGCGCACAGTTTCTGACCCATTCTCCGGGGAGAAACCTTTCCACAGGACCTGCAAACTCGAGCATAGTGGCCCTTAATACCACATTTGTTGCACACTGACCCTCTGGCATAACGATTGGGATAATTGGAAAAGTGTGAAAAGCTTCCACACCTAAAACACTTCGGTCTTTGAGGATCCCCCACATTTTTGTCATTGACATCACAATCTACATTGGGAGAACGAGTATCATGCTCTATTCTTGACCAGACTCCTTTCCATGGACCACTCACAATACGTTTGTCCCTGTCCTTTACTACAGTTTTGTTATCACTAGATGAAACTTTAGCTACATTATCACAAGATTCTAAACCGTCAGAATCCAATAAAGCATGTACATCTCCTTGACCATCCTTCTTATCTTCTCGGTTCTTCCTTATCTCCTTCACCCATGTAGAGGTGTTCTTTATCCCTTCTACAACAGCAACGGCTTCAGATAAGGACGGATTCTTAGATAAGAGTTTTTCTTGAACACGGGTACTATTGGTGCACTTCACCAACTGGTTTCTAACCAGAGTCAGATAAATCTCCAAATTCACAAGTTTGTGCGAAGGTTTTCAGGGAAGCAACATAACTTCCCACCCGCTCAATTGGACATTGAATCCTAGTAAAGAATCTATGACGTTCGAGGACTACACTGATGCAGGGACCCAAATATCTCTCCAACATAGTCCTTGACATTTCGCAAACTTCAGCTGGCTCTCCATCACCATTGCCAACTGGAATCAAATCCATACTGTCATAAATATTCCTTCCTTTTACTCCCAAATTATGTAAGAGAATGACTTGCTTCCTAAAAGCTGAAAACTTCTCACCACCAATGGCCACTGTGACCTCTGGCAAGTAGGCACTAGGCCTCCATCCGGGGGCTCTCCTACGGCCCCCCCAGTTTCCTGGGTGGTACTGCTGCTGATCCTTGGGGGTGCTGCTTACTCTTCCTCCCCCTATTTGGATACAAGGGGCTAGCCAGCAACCCCTCCTCACTACTCTAGGATCTCCTCGCGCCACTTGGCCCTTCTTCCATCTCTGGGGCCTTTTCAGGCTCCTGGACCCATGACCAGGGGGTCCGGTTCTCACGCAGGCTCCCGGGAATCAAGGAGCCCACACCTTAACCCGGGGTGGCGCAATCCTGTAAAATAATTTCTGAACCTAGGCTCCCCTGGGGCCAAATTGGATAACCACTCCAAATCATTCACCATGCTAACCACTACCTAATCTTCCAGTGCGCACTTGTACTCATCCACACTTGGCACTGGTTGTGCGCTGCCACCATTTGAACTGGGCTTGGCTCGTCTACCCTTAATGTCCAGTTCCCTCATGCTTAACTCACCTCATGCTTAACTCATGAGAGAAGGGAATCCTTTTCTCTTTCAATACGAGAGCGTTCCTGCTGTCCTCTGCTTGAGTTTTACGTTTTAACACCTCCAAATCATGCAGTCTGACCCTTTGGTTTTCCTCTAACTCCTCTGGTGAAAAACTCTTTCCTGAATGGCTACTACCAACCCCTGCAGCTGGTCCTTACACTGGCAAATCCTGTGGACCAAATCAATTCCCTGGGTCATCCTCTTCAACATCACCCGTCTCCTGAGCCTCTTTGGCTTCCCACCAGGCCCTCAAGGCCACTTGCAGCTCCTCCTTCTTGGCACTACTCTTCATGAAACATCCCAAAGCTCTGTAGAATTTAATCAACTGATATGTCGCCTGACATATATATTCCCATTGGGCTGGGTGACCAGATGGCCCTGAGGGCTGGGTGACCAGATGGCCCTGAGGGCTGGGTGACCAGATGGATGGCCTGCCGCCGGCCGGGATATCTCCAACGTTTGTCCTTCCCCAGAGTTCTGTAAGCCCCCACGTAGTCGATAGGCTTCCCAGGCAGGCCGGCGGGGAGAGGACATGGCCGGGCTTAACCCTCCTTGGTTCCAGCCGAGGGTCCAGGCGCTGGGGACGGGGGTCCACCAGGGCCCTGGGAGGCTCTCCCCGGCCTGGCTAGGGTTCGGAAGCTGGGTCCGGGGCTCGTGCTCTGTCCCAGGGTGCCAGAGCCCCCATCCTGCAAGCCAGTCAAGGGTCTGGGTGATGGGGAAGGGGGTCCACCGGGGCAGGCTCTCTCCGGTCTGGCTCGGGGTTGGAAGCTGGGCCCGGGGCTCTTGCTCCGTTCCAGGGTGCCAGAGCCTCCTGTCCTGCAAGCCAGCCTGGGGTCTGGGCGCTGAGGACGGGGTCCACCGGGGCCCGGGGAGGCTCTCCCCAGCCTGGCTAGAGTTTAGAAGCATGGGACCAGGCTCATGCTCCGACCTGCGGGCCCTGGGGTGCGGGAGCTCCCTGTCCTGCAAGCCAGCTGAGGGTCCAGCCGCTGGGGACGGGGGTCTACCGGGGCCTGGGGAGGCTCTCCCCGGCCTGGCTAGGGTTCGGAAGCTGGGACCGGGCCCGGGGCTCTTGCTCCGTCCCAGGGTGCGGGAGCCCCCTGTCCTGCAGCCCAGCTGAGGATCCGGGTGCTGGGGACGGGGGTCCACCAGGGCCCGGGGAGGCTCTCCCAGGCCTGGCTTGGGTTCGGAAGCAGGGACTGGGCCCGGGGCTCGTGCACCTTTCGGTGGGCCCCTGGGTGCGGGGGGAGTCCTTCCTGCAAGCCAGTGGAGGGTCCGGGCACTGGGGAAGGGGGTACACCGGGGAGGCTCTCCCTGGCCTGGCTAGGGTTCGGAAGCTGGGACCGGGCTGTGGCTCAAGCTCCGCCCGACGGGCTCTGGGGTGCGGGAGCCACCGGCGCCTGGGGAGGCTCTTCCCGGCCTGGCTAGGGTTTGGAATTTGGGACCGGGCCTGGGGCTTGTGCTCCGTCCCAGGGTGCGGGAGCCCCCTGTCCTGCAAGCCAGCCGAGGATCCGGGTGCTGGGGATGGGGGTCCACCGGGGCCTGGGGAGGCCCTCCCCGGCCAGGCTTGTGTTCGGAAGCGGGGCCTGGGCCTGGGGCTCTTGCACCTTCCGGTGGGTCCCTAGGTGCGGGAGTCCTCCATCCTGCAAGCCAGCCGAGGGTCCGGCGCTGCAAACGGGGGTCCACCGGGGCCCGGGGAGGCTCTCCCCGGCATGGCCAGGGTTCGGAAGCTGGGACCGGGTTGTGGCTCGAGCTCTGTCCGGTGGGCCCGGGGTGCAGGAGCCCCCTGTCCTGCAAGCCCACCGAGGGTCTGGGCGCTGGGGACGGGGGTCCACCGGAGCCTGGGGAGGCTCTCCCCGTCCTGGCCGCTTTCAGAAGCAGGGACTGGGCCGTGGAGCGGGGTGCCTGGCTTTATCCGCTCCACCTCAGGGCTCCGATCTATACGGCCCTGAGGTGCGGGAGCCCCTGTCCTGCAGCCTGGCGAGGGTCCGGGTGCCAGTGACTGGTCCATCAGGGCAGGAGAGGCTCCCCCAACCTGGCTGGAATTAGACGCAGGGACTCGGTCAGGTGGGAGGGTGGCTGGCTGGCTGGCTAAGTCCTTTCCACTGCGTAGTAGGAGTTAGGTTAGGGCTGGGCAAAATTGGCGTAACGCCACTACGCGGAAATATGGAAAAAATGTGTGGAAAATGAGCGCACATCCTGAGGGTCCGTGTGGCCGGGACAGGGGTCTCTAGAGCCTGGGAAGGCTCACCGATCTCCCCGGCCTGGCTGGGTTGAGAAGCAGGGACTGGCCCCGGGTCCTAGGTTTCGGTCAGGGCCTGGGGTGTGGGAGCTCCCGTCCTGTGGCCTGCCAAGTGACAATCTGCCCGGGACTAGGGTCCCTGGTGCAGAGCCCCGGAGCCCTGCATGGGCAGGTGGGAGCCCCTTCGCTATGGCTCGGGGAGGGCAGATGGGCGTCTTTTCGGTCCTGGCCATCTGGTCGCACCTTTCCCCTCAGCCATCTGGTCGCACGCAATGCTTTCCAATGGGTTGACCAGATGGCCGGGCTGTCCTGGAAGTCCAGATGAGGGCTCATTTGCCTCCCGGATCGCAGTCAGGGCTCCAGGTCAGGCGCGTTCGCGCCCAGGGTCCCCCGAGTCTCGCAGTGCGCATGGGTTCCCAGAAAGAGGGGTAGTTTTCCTCCAGATTAGTAGGGGCAGGGTACGCCGGAACACCCCTCCTGGGCTGGTGGTTCTTTGCCGGGGACCAGATGGTCTATGACCGGACAACACCTGCCCTCCGTTAGGGGGCTCCCTCCTCTGGCCCACGGCGTGGCAAAGTCGGGCTCCACGGGTCCCGGCAATCGTCCCCCGGGTGTCTGGGCCCAAGAGCTCTGCTGGTCCTCTCCGTGCCAGAGGCCCAGCCGTGGTCCCCAACCTCCCCTGGAATGCAGAACCCGCGAGCCCTGCTTGGGCAGGCAGGAACCCTACCGCGGAGGCTCGAGCGGGCAGATGGGCGTTCTTTTGGTCTCGGCCATCTGGTCGCACCGTTTCCCCTTCGGCCATCTAGTCGCACGCCATGCTTTCCAATGAGGCGACCAGATGTCCGGGCCGCCCTGGAAGCCCCAATGGGGGCTCATTCGCCTCCCTGATACCAGCTGGGCTCCAGGAGGTCTGGAACGTCTGGGCCTAGGGTCCCCTGAGTATCTCGGTGCACACAGGTTCCCAGAAAGAGGGGTAGCCTCCTCCAGATTACTAGGGACAGGGTACTATGGGACCTCTCTTGGCCTAGCAGTCCTCAGCCGGGAGCTGGACGGGCCAGGATGCCGTGCCAGTCCAGTCTGGGCCTGGGAGCCCTGGCCGGGTCCCGGGGCCCCGCCTGGCCCCAAATCGGCAGCTCCCCCCTGCTGCTCTGCCAAAGGCCCAGGACGGGGTCCGTTGGTCCCGGGCAGGCCTTTCTTGCTTCTCAAAGTGTCCATGGGCTCTGGGTCAGAGGGCCCGTTGGGTCCCCATCGCAGCCTCCATGGCTGGGGCCCCGGGCCTCTGGCTCCCATGCCCCGGCACCCGGCCATCTGGTCGAACCTTTCCCCTCGGCCATCTGGTCGCACGCAATGCTTTCCAATGTGGCGACCAGATGGCCGGGCTTCCCAGGAAGTCTCAATGAGGGTTCATTTGCCTCCCCGATCCCAGTAAGGGCTCCAGGAAGTCGGGCATATTCGCGCCTTGGGTCCCTTCTGTCACCTAGTGTGCACTGATTACAAGAAAGGGGGTAATTATCCAAATTAGTAGGGAGAGGGTCAGTCAGACCTCCATGTGGATTCTGAGACAGGGAAAGGCAGCACCTGGGCCTGCGCGTCGGTACCTCCAAGGGGCCCGGGTCCGCAACTGCCTCTCAGCTCCGTAAGGTGCGGTGATGCTGAGGCTGGGGAAGACAGCACCCGGGCCCACCCTCCGGGGCCCCCAGGGGCCTGGGTAGGCACCTGCCTCTCAGCCCCTTCCCGTTGATCCTTTTTTTCTCTGAGTTTGCTCAGTCAGAACTTTGTGAGGTCTGGTGATGCCGACGTGGGGAAGGCAGCACCCGGGCCTGCCCGCCTTGGCCCCCTGGGGCCCGGATATGCACCTGCCTTTGAGCTCCTTCCCGATGGTCCTATTTCTCTGGGCCTGCTTGCCCTGGGAGCAGGCAGGGATGCTAAGCCAGCATACCCCCTGTGCAGGGTGGCCTGCCAGGGGATGCCCCAACCGTACTGGGCACTGTTGGTCCGTTTATGGATGGACTGCTTGGCCAGCCTTGGCTGCTGCTTCAAGCAAGGAGCTTCCTCCCCGCATGGACCGTCTGACTCATGGGCCTGCCACCTGGTGGGAGGCCCTTCACCCTACCCAGCAGAGCGAAGGCCGAGCGGCCCCAGCAGCTCATGCCCCCCAGTGGTCTGACCCGAGTGGAAGGGGTCGGGTGGCGCCAGACCCTTGGATGCTGCTGCCCAGCAGGTTCGTAGGCCCCGTGCGCCACGCTGTCATCGCTCTCCACGGCCAGCACATTTCCACAGCTGCTTGGAATGACCGTTCCGAGGGGTGCCGCCGCCACCAGACACCGGCACCTCTGCGTCTCGCTCAGGCTGCGCCTCAGCCCGCCTCTCCCTTCTAGGGGAGATAGCTGGGCCTGTCGGTGCCCATGTGACTACACCTTTCCATTCTGCCAGCAAGCCCTCCCAACCAGGCTGGTGAGCTCCTTCCCCCAGCAGGCTCCCAGAAGGAGGGGTGCATGAAGGTTTCCAGCCAGGGAGATGGGCACGCGGCCCCCCAAACCCACCCTGTCAGCAGGTGCTGCTACCTGGTTTATCCTGCCAGTAGCATATGCTTGTCTCAAAGATTAAGCCATGCACGTGTAAGTACACACGGCCAGTACAGTGAAACTGAGAATGGCTCATTAAATCAGTTATGGTTCCTTTGATCTCTCCATCTGTTACTTGGATAACTGTGGTAATTCTAGAGCTAATACATGCTGACGAGCGCAGACCTCTCGGGATGCGTACATTTATCAGACCAAGACCAATCCGGGCTCGCCCGGCCGCTTTGGTGACTCTAGATAACCTTGGGCCGATCGGACATCCCCGTGAGGGCAACGATCCATTCGGATGTCTGCCCTATCAACTTTCGATGGTACTTTCTGTGCCTACCATGGTGACCACAGGTATTGGGGAATCAGGGTTTGATTTTGGACAGGGAGCCTGAGAAACGGCTACCACATCCAAGGAAGGGGAGGTAGTGACGAACAATAACAATACAGGACTCTTTCGAGGCCCTGTAATCGGAATGAGTACACTTTAAATCCTTTGACGAGGCTCCATTGGAGGACAAGTCTTGTGCCAGCAGCCACGGTAATTCCAGCTCTAATAGCGTATATTAAAGTTGCTGCAGTTAAAAAGCTCGTAGTTGGATCTTGGGATCGAGCTGGCGGTCCGCCGCGAGGCGAGCTACCGCCTGTCCCAGCCCCTGCCTCTCGGTGCCCCCTTGATGCTCTTAACTTGGGGTTGGAAGCTTTTACTTTGAAGAAATTAGAGTGTTCAAAGCAGGCTGGTTGCCTGAATACTTCAGCTAGGAATAATGGAATAGGACTCCGGTTCTATTTTGTTGGTTTTCGGAACTGGGTTCATTATTAAGAGGACGGCTGGGGGCATTTGTATAGTGCCGCTAGAGGTGAATTTCTTGGACTGGCGCAAGACGAACCAAAGAGAAAGCATTTGCCAAGAATGAAATTCGGAGGTTCGAAGACTATCAGATACCGTCGTAGTTCTGACCATAAACAATGCCGACTAGCGAACTGGTGGTGTTATTCCCATGACCCGCCAAGTAGCTTCGGGGAAACCAAAGTCTTTGGGTTCCGGGAGGAGTATGGTTGCAAAGCTGAAACTTAAAGGAATTGACGGAAGGGCACCACCAGGAGTGGAGCCTGCGGCTTAATTTTACTCAACACAGGAAACCTCACCCAGCCCAGACACAGAAAGGATTGACCGATTGATAGCTCTTTCTCAATTCTGTTGGTTGTGGTGCATGGCCGTTCTTAGTTGGTGGAGTGATTTGTCTGGTTAATTCCGATAACGAACTAGACTCCTCCATGCTAACTAGTTACGCGACCCCCAGCGGACGGCGTCCAACTTCTTAGAGGGACAAGGGGCGTTCAGCCACATGAGATCAAGCAATAATAGGTCTGTGATGCCCTTAGATGTCCGGGGCTGCATGCACGATACACTGAACGGATTAGTGTGTGTCAGCCCTTTGCGGACAGGTGCGGGTAACCCGCTGAACCCCGTTCGTGATAGGGATAAGGGATTGCAATTATTTCCCATGAACGAGGAATTCCCAGTAAGTGCAGGTTATAAGCTTGCATTGATTAAGTCCCTGCCCTTTGTACACACCGCCCGTCGCTACTACCAATTGAATGGTTTAGTGAGGTCCTCGGATCAGCCCTGGCGGGGTGCAGAGAAGACTATCAAGCTTGACTATCTAGAGGAAGTGAAAGTCGTAACAAGGTTTCCGTAGGTGAACCTGTGGAAGGATCATTAACGGCGGAGCAGCCTGAGCAACCGACGGCGCCAGCCCGAAGCCCTTGGCTGCCTCCTGCAAGCACACACTGTAGGCACAGGGCTCTGCTCTGACCTTCCCCGCCCCGGCAGGCGGAGCGGTCTGTGGCTGCATAGGGTGCTTGGGTGAGGACAGTGCCTTCAGGAGCCCCCCTCTCTTGCCCGCTGGTGGGTGGGGGAGGACTCACAGGCAGAGTGCCTGGTAACTTTTTTCTCCCACCCAAAGATGCACTCTGAATCCCAGAGGGGAAGCCTTGAATGGGGTGCCTGGGCATTCGCCGGGCGGTGGACGGACTGCGTCCCCTTCCTCCTGCCTCTCCTGCACCCGCAAGTGGGCAATCGTTTTTGAAAAGTCGCCTGTGACTCTTGGCGGTGGATCACTCGGCTCGCGCATCGATGAGCGCAGCTAGCTGCGAGAATTAGTGTGAATTGCAGGACACATTGATCATTGTTTGACTTGGCCCTTCTGGCAGGTTCACCCCTAAACTTTTTGATTTTAATTGTGACCCGTTGTTAGTTATTTTTGGCTTCTGCGCACTTTAACACTGTGTCCCAGTGTAAAGTGCATGCGTGTGGTGAGATTGGCCTGCCCTCCCATAGGAATGCATGGGGAATGTAAGTGTCCATGGTAGTTCCTGATGCGTGGGGAGTGCAGTGTCCAGTTTCGTATGTGCAGACTCGTGTGATTAAATGCTGCGCGATGTGTGTGGCGTTATTGTGTCTGGTGTGGAAGTGCCACTTCTAGAAGTTGTCATGTCTGCGTAATAAGGGTGAAATGACTGTCTGGCTTGTGATTGGCTGTAGCTGGCTGGTGTGCCTGGCTCCAGGAGTCAGGATGGGTCTGCCCCGGTGGTGAATAGGAAAATTTACATCCAGATGGTTGGGAGGAGTGCACCTGGGACCTGAATAGGGCTGGGCCTTCCCTACACAACGCTGGCTCTGCCCCCTGTGGTGCGACTGATGTCCCTAGCCTGTCCAGTGAATGGGGAGAGGGGCTGAGCACAATGGAGTGCTCCAAAACCAGCTGCGTCTGGTTTTCCCCCCACCCCTGCACCCTAAGACAAAGGATTTATGTGTATAAAAAGGGGCTGTGACCCCATGCAAAAGGTTCTCGTTCCCTGATCCTAACTTGAGGGGAGCCTGCTGCTCCTGGGTGCCAGGAGGAACCGCGACTGAGGACTGCCTCCCTGCCTGGAGGGCCCTGTGAGCTGGCCCCTGGGCCCAGCCTTTGCCGCCCCCTCTGCCTTCCCAAGGACCTTGCTGGACTTTTGACTTTGTTTCCTGAGGCGCCTGGGCAGCGCCTGATTTGTCCTTCAGGGGAGCACTGTGGTTTTCGAGTGCAGCCTGGAGCTGCAATCCCCTTTCTCGAGGGATTCCCTGGCGTGGGAATCCCCCTTTTGCTGATTTGCGGCGCGGGTGCCACCCCGCACTGCCTGCTGCTTATTTACCCATTTCTCCTTCATTTCTGGTGCCCACCCTGTTTTATTATTTATTTCTCGGGAGCCTACCCCGGATTATCGCTGTGAGCCGCTCCCCCACTACCCCCCCCCCCGGGCCGCCGAGCTGCCTGCGACGACCCGGAAGTGCTTCTGCGCAGACAGGAAGCGGACGGGAGCCCACCCCATACTCCTGTGCCGTGGAGAAGAGGTCAGAAGTCCCACCCCAGCAGCCGCAGCGCGAGGAGAAGAGGGTGGCTGAAGGTGCAGGCGGGGCTCCGGTGTTGGAAGAGAGCCCCACGCTGCCCGAAGAAGAAGCCGGCGCCTCCCACGGGGCTCCCGAGAGTGAGTGAGAGCCCCGTGGTGACCAGCAGAGAAGCCTGCGGCCTGTTCCTGCGGGAGGGGGGGCGTAAGGCACATTGCCGTGCCTGCCCCCGCCTCAACCCAGAAAAGGAATCCCGACAAGAGCCCCGCCACCGTGTACCGGCCGCCAGAGGAGCCCGATGAGGAGGGCTCCCCCGAGCAGCCCCCGGCCAGGAGCAGACCGGCAAGGAGGGGTCTCGGGGTTATTCCGGCTGGTACATTGAGCTGTCCTACTTGATAGCGGGCCGCTCCGACGTCAAGGGGCACATTTTGTTTTAGGGATCCCGAGTCCCCCGAGCAGGACTCCAACGTCTGGGGGCATTCTTGTTTTAGAGCCTACGAGGCTCCCGGGGGCATTCCTTGGCAATTCTGAGCCCCGTGGCTCGAACGTTGATTTGGGGGCACATTGTTCTTGAGCCCACGGGACTCCCATGTGATTGGGGCATTTTTGTAGTCTGAGCTTGAGATGCTCCTGGGGCCATTATTTCATTCAGAGCCCTTGAGGCTCCAACGTGGGGAGCATTTGCTTTAGAGCCTGAGAGGCTCCAGGGGACATTGTCGTAATTAGAGCCCATGAGGCTCCAATGGGCACAGTTGTTTCTTTAGAGCCCCAGAAGAGAGACAGGAGGCACGCTGGTGCCAGGCTCAGTTCCCCAGCTGCCCAGCACTTAGAGGGCAGCTGCATCGTTTAGGCCCCCATGAACCCTTTCGCATTCTTCTTTGGCTGCCTGCACAGCCAGCGCGGACATTCTGGACATTGGGCCTGTGAGCCCCTGAGAAGTTGACCTGGGGTCAGTTCTGTGATCTTTTGTGCAAATGTGATTACTTGCCTAATGTGATTCATGCAATGCTTTTTGCCTATACCTCTAAATGTATTTTTATGCTTAGGAGGTTGTTTTACCTAGTATAGTTATGCTAGTGAGTTCATGGTTCCCTGCGTGATATATGCCTAAGGTTTTAGGATTGCGTAGGGTGTACTTACCTTCTACCAGTGGTTACTGGTTGTGTGCTACATTTGCTATTTGGTGCTACAAGTATTCTATGTTCTAAGTGCTATTCCTACAAAGTGCTATTTCTGCAAAGTGCTAGTTCTACCAAGTGCTTATTCCTGACAGTGGTCCATGTGGCCCTGTCCTGTGTATATAATCCCCTGTAAATATTGCCCGTGCCAGTGGCACAGTGTAAATTGTGTGTTTATTATCTAATGTGTTTGGTATAATACAAAGGTTATTTTTATATATAACCTTGTGTGGAGTTTCCTTTGTGGTGGGCCTTGTGTGTTGTTGCTGGGTGCGCGCGCAAACACTTTACACATCGCCTCCGGGATAAGCTTGACTTGTCGTGCCAAGCTACCAAGAGGGTGAGCAGGGGTTATCTTTGGCGGGTGACTTCCTTGCCCTGACTAGAGTGGTGGTTTCTGCCTGGCTTTGGCGCAAGCCTTAGCCAACCGGAAATCCCCATTTCTAACAATCATCTACACTTCGAACACACCTTGCGGCCCCGGGTTCCTCCCGTAGCTACGCCTGTCTGAGGGCCACTCGATCGTCATTCACCTGGGGCTTCCCCAGGATGTGGCTGGGGCTGCCGCAGGGTTTAGCTCTGCTTCCCTTCATCCCCCCCACAATGTCAGACCCCCTGATCGCCCGTGGCAGTGTCCCTCACCAGGTCCTGCTGTGGTGGTATGCTGCTGGTGCGCCAAGCCCAGAGAAGGTCTTCCCAGTGAGGGCGAAACCACTCCAGATCTGATTCGGGGAAAGAGGGCGCATGCTGCTGGGAAGCCAGGCCCCTGCTCCGGCAGGGGTCTGGCCTTCCCTGCTCCCCCAAAACTCTATGGCATTTTCTTCTGACCACGACCGCAGATGTGGTGACCCGCTGAAATTAAGCATAGTACTAAGCGGAGGAAAAGAAACTAACCATGATTCCCCCAGTAACGGCGAGTGAAGAGGGAAGAGCCCAGCGCCCGGCGACAGGCGCAGGAAATGAGTCATACAGAAGACAGACTCCCCGGCGTTGCTCGGGGGGCCCAAGTCCTCATCGAGGCTCACCCCGTGGACGCTTTTAGGCTGGTAGCAGCCGTCGGCGCACCAGGATTGGATCTTCTCGGAGTCGGGTTGCTTGAAAATGCAGCCAAAAGTGGGTGGTAAACTCCATCTAAGGCTAAATATGGGCGTGAGACCGATGGCCAACAAGTACTGTAAGGGAAAGTTGAAAAGAACTTTGAAGAGAGAGTTCAAGAGGGTGTGAAACCGTCGAGAGGTAAATGGATGGGGTCCGTGCAGTCGGACCCCAGAGGATTCAACACAGCGGGAAGGTCGGTGGCCCGGGAGTTCCGAATCCCCTCCGTGGGACCGGTGCCTGGGCCCTACCCAGCCCCCGCAGAGCACATTTCCTCTGCGGCAGTGCGCCTCGACCGGCCCGGCTGGGAAGGCTTCGGGGAGTCAGGTTGCCCTCCGCTCCGGCGGAGGGTATTACAGCCCCCTTGCAGCAGCTTTGCTGTGTCCGTGAGCCCGAGTGAGATTTCTACTGCCTCTGCATCCTCCCCGGGCACCTGATCCTGGCTGCCCCTCGGGCGGTTGAAGGGGGGGACGGGCCCCTTGCTCCCGGCGTGACTGTCGACTGGGGCAGACTGTTCTCAGTGCACCCCAACCGCATTGTGCCGCTGGGCGGGGAGGCCCACGCCGGGCGCCAGGGGTCTGCAGCGATGTCTGTTTCCCATCCAACCTGTCTTGAAACACAGACCAAGGAGTCTAACACGTGCGTGATTCGGAGGGCCGACCGAAACCCTGTGGCGCAATGAAGGTGAGGGCTGACGAGCGCTGGCTGAGGTGAGATCTCGCTGTGCAACTAACAGCGGGCGCATCACTGGCCCGTCTCGCCCGCTCCATCGGGGGGGGGTGGAGCATGAGCTTGCGCGATAGGACCCAAAAGATGGTGAACTATTCCTGGTCAGGGAAAAGCCATAAGAAACTCTGGTGTAGGTCCGTAGCGGTCCTGACGTGCAAGTCAATTGTCCTACCTGGGTATAGGGGCGAAAGACTAATCAAACTATCTAGTAGCTGTTTTCTTCAGGATAGCTGGCGCACGGAGCCCCCAGTTTTATCTGGTAAAGCGGATGATTAGAGGTCTTGGGGCCGAAACAATATGAATCTATTCTCAAACTTTAAATGGGTAAGAACCCCAGCTTGCTGGCGCGGAGCTGGGCATGGAATGCGAGTGCCTAGTGGGCCACTTTTGGTAAGCAGAACTGGCAGTGCGGGATGAACCAAACGCCGGGTTAAGTCGCCAATGCCGACGCTCATCAGACCCCAGAAAAGGTGTTGGTTGATATAGACATTAGGACGGTGGCCATGGAAGTTGAAATCCGCTAAGAAGTATGTAACAACTCACCTGCCGAATCAACTAGCCCTGAAAATGGATGTCGCTGGAGCGTTGGGCCCATACCCGGTTGTCGCTGGCACTGAGAGCTGCAGGGGCTAAGCCCCAACAAGTAGGAGGGCTGCTGCGGTACGTACGAAAGCCCGGGGTGAGGGCCCGGGTGGAGCTGCCGCAGGTGCAGATCTTGGTGGTAGTAGCAAATATTCAAACGAGAACTTTGGAGGCCGAAGTGGAGAAGTGTTTTATGTGAACAGCAGTTAAATATGGGTCAGTCTGTCCTAAGAGATGGGCGAGCGCCGTTCAGAAGGCACAGGCGATGGCCTCTGTTGCCCTCAGCCGATCAAAAGGGAGTTTGGTTCAGATCCCTCGGAGTGGCGGAGAATGACGCCCTCGCCGTGTCCAGTGCAGTAACGCAAACGATCCCAGAGAAGCTGGCGGGAGCTCCGGGGAGAGCTCTCTTTTCTTTGTGAAGGGCAGGGTGCCCTGGAATGGGTTCACCCTGAGAGAGGGCCCGAGCCTTGGAAAGCGTTGCGGTTCTGGCGGCGTCCAGTGAGATGGTGTAAATTTTGCGCTGAGCCGTACCCATATCCGCAGCAGGTCTCCAAGCTGAACAGCCTCTGGCATGTTGGAACAATGTAGGTAAGGGAAGTTGGCAAGTCAGATCCGTAACTTCGGGATAAGGATTGGCTCTAAGTGCTTGGTCGGTCGGGCTGGGGCATGAAGCGAGGCTGGGCGCGTGCCATGGCTGGACGACGCGCCTACCTCCAGGGTGGTGGCGACTGGACCCAAGCCAGGCCCTTCCTGTGGATCGCCCCAGCTGCGGTTGTTGCCTCTCCCCGTGCCCCCTCCCCGGGGGCATGGGGCTGGCATTCTGCCTCCACCGACGCCTAGCAGCTGACTTAGAATTGGTGCGAATCAGGAGAATCCGACTGTTTAATTAAAACACAGCATCATGAAGGCCCGAGGCGGGTGTTTACTCAGTGTGATTTCTGCCCAGTGCTCTGAATGTCAAAATGAAAAAATTCAATGAAGCGCAGGTAAAAGGCAGGAGTAACTATGACTCTCTTTTGTAGTGGCCTTTACCTCCCAGTGGTCCCGCCGGTAACTGCCATTGTAGTGCTAGACTCTGCGTAGAGAAGCATATAGAGACAGGCCAAACAAGGTTCTATCATGGCAGCGAGCATGATGGTGAGAAATGGCGAAGCAAACGAACCCAATCCCAGATGGGGTAGTTCCTGGAGAATAAAAACCCTGTTAAGATGGAGTAAGGAGGTGCTGTCTTTTCCAGAAATCATTAGCCTCCTCACCGAATTTGACAAACCTGCACCCTCTTCAAACAATGCAACAAGCAACAATGATTTAGATCACGATATAGGCCTAAGTTCACCCTCCGGAGCAGAAGAAGACACAACAGTTGATCTCAGCGAATCCATCGATGTGTACGAGGACAGCAAAGATGTAATAGCAAAGAAAAGTGACTGCACAAAAAAAGGCCCTTATTGGAAATACCCAAACGAAAAAATATAAATGTGACTTGTGTGGAAACATTTTGGGAACTTTTAAAGAACTGAGAAAACATGTCTCCAACAAGCACAAAGGCTTCTATCTTAAAACGTACTGCTCAAAATGTAACAAAGAAGCCGAATACCACAATATTGCATTCCATTATGCCAAATGTAAAGGAAGACCTCAAAAAGGAGAGCTGCCATTCCTGTGCAGCTTCTGTGACGTCGGATTTGGAACAAAAATTGGTGTTGCTCGGCATGCGCATCCAAGAGCGCAAAATGAGGCTAGACTAGCAGCTCTAGCAAGCAGCAAACCGTAAAAATTATGGCCACAGGGAGAAATACTGCTACTAGCAGAATTGGAAAAAGTATATGAAAATAAGAGAAATATTACTGCGCTGATGGTTCCACATTTTGACAATAAAAACAGAAAACAAATTGCAGAAAAAAGAAGAGATGGAAGAGATAAAAGCAATAAATACGCAAAAGATGTACTGCAAGCATCAAATGTTTCTAAAAATGACTCTTGCGATGAACCAGAGGTTACAGTGGAAGTAACAACTGAAAAGCGCAGAGACTTTATCAATCGCAAACGTGCGCAAAAAATCAAGAACTTTGATGAGTTGGAAGATAGAATCACAGAAATCAAGAAGTACACCCAAAATGTAGAGCAACACGATGCTGCTATGGATGTGATGGATGAGGTAGTGACTTATTTCACAGAGAACACCACTGCTATAAGTCCTACACCAGTAAGTGTACCAACAAATGAACCAGCAAGTGAACACAATAATTAGCCTATGAACTCTTCTCAAGATGAGCACCAGAATGCCTCAGTAGGAACAAGATAACAAAAAAAGACAAAAAAAACGGAAGGCTTAATCGGACGCACAAGAAAAATTATGCCAAAGCAAAGAGCAGCTATAAAGAATACCAGGCATTGTTTAAAAAAGACAAAAAGAAATTTGCCAGGATTATCACTGATGGGGCAGAAGATGCCACTTGCCAAATCAGTGCTGATGACATTTTTCAATACTACAAAAACATAATTTAGAGAGAAAACAAGAAAAAACCTAAATTCATGCAGATTGATACCAGAGGATTACGAAATTTTCAATTTATGTAAAGAAATAACACTGCTCGAAATAACTTATGCCTTCGAGAACTCCAATTTAAAGAAAGCAGTGGGTCCTGATAAGATTGGTCTGAATGACTTGTATAAAGTGCACAGGTGGCAACCAAGACTGCTGCCCAGAATTTTATCGTCTTGGTTGTTGATGAGAATAGTACCAGAAAGTATAAAAAAGAACCGATCAATTTTGATACCCAAGAATGTACTGATTAGTGAACTTAAAACAATCAGTAACTGGCATCCAATTACCATCGGTACTGCATTCATGAAGTTATTCACAAAAATACTAACTAAAAGACTCAATTTTTGTTGAATTGAATACGAGACAAAAAGGCTTCATGAAGGTGAGAGGTTGTTTTGAGAATCTGACTCTCCTGCAAAATATCATAAAAGGGGCACATAAAAACAGTCACTCATTAGCAGGAGTGGTCATAGATATATCAAAAGCCTTCGACTCTGTCAGCCATGGTCACATTATACAGAGTCTTGCAAGGCAAAGAGTTCCATCATACATCAAAGACATAATAAAAGACTTGTACACTGACTCAACAACATCTTTTAAGGGAAAGAACAACGACGCAACTCCTGAAATAACAATGAAATCTGGGGTTAAACAAGGTGACTCTTTATCCCCACTACTATTTAAAATTGCCATGGATCCTCTGATCTGTGATCTTCAGAAAAATGGCAAGGGCTTCACATTTGGATCAGATGGTTTAATTGAGCAAATTACGGCTCTCGTCTTTGCCGATGACATCGCAGTACTCAGCAGTACCCGGGAAGGAATGAGTACAAATTTGAAAATCATTGAAAAGTTCAGTAAAACTACAGGATTAAAACTTAATGTGAAAAAGACACATGGATTTTATATCAGTCACCATAAAGATAAAATCCTGATTAACAACTGTAAACAATGGCAGTTTGAAAAAGAAAATATTGAAAACATTCCTCCAGGAGAAAGTGAGCGATACCTCGGATTGAACTTTGATCCACACACTGGTCATACAAGCAACAACAAAATTAATGAGGTTCTTGTCAATTGGGCTAAAAAACTTGATAATCTACCACTTAAGCCCACGCAGAAAATAGAAATTTTGTGTCAGTACTTGGTACCTAAACTATCATTCAAATTGGAAATGACAAGAACAGAAGCAAAAACTTTAAATGTTCTGGATCAAACAATGAAAAAGTATGTCAAACCCTTTCTACACCTTCCTGCATACACATGTGATGGTCTCCTGTATTCGAAAAGATCATTTGGGGGCCTCAGTATACCAAAACTATGTACACAAATTGGTCTCAATAAAGTCAATACTTTATTGTATCTCAGGGCAGCTCCAGACCTGTACATTACTCATTCATTCATGTATGCAGGAGAAGATACGAATGAAAAAATTGATAACATCATCAAAACACACAAACTCAACATTTTATACGGTAGGTTTCTGAGCTATGATTTAAATTTGTTAGCAACATATGATTTGAGAAAGGAAGAGTTTGAGAAATGGGCAAATCTCCCTGTCCAAGGTGATGATATAAAATACTTAGCAAGTAATCCAACCTCAAACTTCTGGATCAGCAAGCATAACAAAATGAAAGAAAACCAGTACATAGCTGTGCTGATGTTAAGAGCAAATGTTTTATATACTAGAGAAACCATCACTAGGGGAAGAAATCGTGCATTTGCTACATGTAGGTATTGTAATAATGTTTGCGAAACAATTTCTCATTTTCAGGCGCATGTCCTAAAACTAAGGACATTAGGATAAAAAGACATAACAAGATTCTGGAATTGCTCATTGATAGAGCAAAAATGTGTGGTTGAATTAAATATAGGGAACCTCATATTAAGAATAATCAAGGAGAACTCCGAAAACCAGATGTAGTGTTTACCAAAAATGGTACAGCTGTAGTGATTGATGTTTCAATTCGTTATGAAAATTCTCAGAATTCGCTTGAATTAGCGTTTGAGAGTAAAGTGAAATACTATCAGGATCTGTCACAGCAAATCAAAGATCTCAAAAAATGCAACACTGTAAAATTGCATGCCTTTATCGTTGGATGTTGTGGTATTTGGCCTCAATATAATGATGTTCTGGCTGATTTAGGTCTTCAAATGTCATTCCCATTCAAGAAAAATGTTTGCCTGACTACTTTAATGGACACTCATAAAATGTGCCAAGTATTCATGGACAATTGAGTATCAAGCTTATACTGAGATGTACACTTTCTTGCAGCACACATGTCACCCTTATAAAGCATATTGTTTTAACATATAGGTTTATATTTGACACAAGATTTAGTATAGATGTGAATCTTATAGATGTGAATTTTTTTAGATGTGCTTTTTCTAGTTAGATGTGCAATTTGTAGATGTGTATTTTTTTTATAAATGTGTGCTTATAACAATTTAGATATAGTTGTGTCATCATACTTATTGAAATGTCTTGAATGATAAATAGGTCTCAAATAATCGCATACAAATAGTTATCACACATTGATTATTGATGTCCTGCTAATCATATTTTAATTTCTCAGGACTGTTCGTAGACAATTTAAAAATTGTTGGAATAGTACTGCAGGGTGTACTATCTCTGGCCTATACGTGATCCCAGTTCAGTGTGGCTGTACTTTGGAGTGAAAGAATGTTGTATTGTTGGAAGCAAAACCGAATTGACGATGATGGGCAGCATAATAACCCAGAATGAGCCACCGCGAGGTGGTACAGATAGCCAAATGCCTCATCATCTAATTAGTGACGCGCATGAATGGGTGAACGAGATTCTCACTGTCCCTACCTACTATCTAGCGAAACCACAGCAAAAGGAACAGGCTTGGTAGAATCAGCGGGGAAAGAGGCCCATTGAGCTTGACTCTAGTCTGTCACTGTGAAGAGACATGAGAGGTGTAGGATAAGTGGGAGGCTTATTGTTTTTTCACTTAACCAGTGAGGCGGGGCGTGCCCTGTGGAGCTCTCGCTTCTGGCTCCAGGTGCCCGGCGCCTGCCGGGTGCGACACGCTCCGGGGACAGTGGCAGGTGGGGAGTTTGACTGGGGCGGTACACCTGTCAAATGATAATGCAGGTGTCCTAAGACGAGCTCAGGGAGGACAGTAACCTCCCGGGAAGCAGAAGGGCAAAAGCTTGCTTGATCTCGATTTTCAGTATGAATACAGACCGTGAAAACGGGGGCCATACAATCCTTTTGACTTTTTGGGTTTCAAGCAGGAGGTGTCAGAAAAGTTACCGCAGGGATAACTGGCTTGTGGCGGCCAAGCGTTCATAGCGATGTCGCTTTTTGATCCTTCGATGTTGGCTCTTCCTCTCGTGAAGCAGAATTCACCAAGCGTTGGATTGTTCACCCACTAATAGGGAACGTTAGCTGGGTTTAGACCGTCATGAGACAGTTTAGTTTTACCCTACTGATGATGCATTGTTGCAATAGTCATCCTGCTCAGTACGATAAGAAACCGCAGGTTCAGCCATTTGGTTATGTACTTGACTGAGGAGCCAATAGGGCGAAGCTACCTTCTAAGGGATTATGACTGAACGCCTCTAGGTCAGAATCCCTCTAAACCATAACGAGACCACAGTGCAGTGGAGCCTCGATTGGCCTGGGATAGACGGCCTCTCTCGGGGCTGGTGCATAGAGCCGCTCGCTTGGAGACCGGAGCGCGGACGGAGGGGACTGCCTCCATCGCCCTTAGTGCACCGCATATTCGTGGGGCACCCGGTGCTAAATCATTCGTAGATGACCTGATTCTGGGTCAGGGTTTAGTAAGTAGCAGAGCAGCTATCTTGCTGCGATCTATTGAAAGTCATCCTCTGAGCCAATCTTTTGTCTCTCCATGCGTGGGCGCCTGCGGACATCCTCCACCACACCCAGGGGTGGGTCCCTCTGCTGCCGGTCCGGTGGGAGGGATGCGGAGGGGGTAACACGAAGCTGCGGGAGGCTGCCTTCACCACATGGCCTCCGGCATGGGGCCTCCCACTCCCATCCCTCTCCCACCGTGGTGTGGGGACGGGGGCCCCCATCCCTTGCGGGTTCGCCGGGCATCCCCTTCTGCTTCCCCCGGGAAAGTTGAACAGGGAGGCGAGCAGCGTCTGCCTCCAACCGCCTGTCCACCCTCCGCCAGACTGCAAGGGCGCCTGGTTACGGCACCCTCCCAGACCATCTGGGCGCTGGGTCATCCTGAGCCATCTGGTCGCCTGGCTGCGTGACCAGATGGCCCTGTGGGCTGGGCGACCAGATGGCCCTGCGGGTCAGGTGACCCTGTGGGTCGGGCGAACCAGATGGCCCTGCGGGTCGGGCGAACCAGATGGCCCTGCGGGTCGGGCGAACCAGATGGCCCTGCGGGTTGGGCGAACCAGATGGCCCTGCGGGTCGGGCAAACCAGATGGCCCTGCGGGTCGGGCGAACCAGATGGCCTTGCGGGTCGGGCGACCAGATGGCCCTGTAGGTCGGGTGACCAGATGGCCCTGTCGGCAGGGCGACCAGATGGCCCTGCCGGCCGGGCGACCAGATGGCCCTGCTGGCCGTGTGACCAGATGGCCAGCCTGCTGGCCGGCTGGGATATCTCCAACTTTTGTCTTCCCCCAGAGTTCTGTAAGCCCGCACTACGTGGGGGCTTAATAGTCGAGAAAAATGGGCTCCCCAGGCAGGCAGAGGGCGTGGCCTGGGTTTAATCCTCCTTGGTTCCAGCCGAGGGTCCCGGTGCTGGGGACAGGAGTCCACCAAGGCCCTGGGAGGATCTTGTTGGCCTGGCTAGGGTTCGGAAGCTGGGCCCGGGGCTTGTGCTCTGTCCCAGGGTGCGGGATCCCCCTGTCCTGAAAGCCAGCTGAGGGTCCAAGCGCTGGGGAAGGGGATCCAACGTGGCCTGGGGGAGGCTCTCCCTGGCCTGGCTAGGGTTCAGAAGCTGGGACCGGGCCCGGGGATCGTGCTCTGTCTCAGGGTCCCAAGGTGCGGGAGACCCCCCCCCCCCCCGTCCTGCAAGCCAGCCGAGGGTCCGGGTGCTGAAGAACGGGGGTCCACCGGGGACCGGGGAGGCTCTCCCGGCCTGGCTAGGCTTCGGAAGCTGGGACCGGGCCTCGTGCTCTGTCTGGCAGGCCCCGGGGTGCGGGATCCCCCTGTCCTGTAAGCCAGCTGGGGTACAGAGTTCCACCGGGGCCCGGGGAGGCTCTCCGACCGGGCCAGGGAAAGGGGGTGGCTGGCTTTATACGCTCTGCTGACGGAGCTGAGTTTTCTGTTCACGTCTAGTGTTTGTGACATGGGTAATTACATCAATGTATTTTGTGGTGTCCCTCTCTGCCACTGCCACAGTACTTTACAGGATATATTTTACACATGTCACGGTTACCGAGCAGTCCCGGTATTATCGGTCCGATAAGGATGAGTGCAGAGACAGCCCCGCCGACATTTGAGCCTGTGTCTTGTGCATTTAATAGGAAATATTCACAAAAGGCAGATGCAGCCCTGCATCCCCACGCTCCACCCTACCACACAAACACCAATTGGGGTTTACAGATACATTTTGCAGAATCGTTGTGTTTTCCCAAAGGCACTGAATCGATTGGTTGTGCTGCTAGTGCTGGATAATCTACATTCACCAGACAGTCTTTTCCAGATTTTTAAGATCTTTAACTTTTCACTGAACACAATTTGTTTGCCATCCCCATAATATTTGCCAATTACCTTTCCAGGAACGTTTCACTTATGAAAATAAAAAATTTTCAATTAAAAAAAGTTGTGTAATATTGTTAGGGGTGGCTTTTTTGGATGGTGGTGAGAAGCTGCGAAGTGTTTCTTTTGCAAATGTCTCTTAATTCCTAAGAACTGTTATTATCACTCTTCGTACCAATTTTATTTGTATGTTGGTTTTCGAGCTAAAATCAGACATTTTGTCCACCAATTAAGTTGCTCAACAGAAAATTCGATCTGCAAAATTCATCCACATGCAATGCACCTTCATTTTTAGGTTGAGCCCTGAGCCAGCGCACAAACGCTGTTCTGGGGATGATCTGTGGTAGTTCAGTACATGAGGGAGGCCCCACCCAATCCCCGCACCTATTTTTCATTGGCTTGTGCCTTTGTTCTTAGTAAATGCTGCCTTGGGATTGGTTTATAGGCATGTTAGTCCCTCCTTATGACGGCCATGTCGTAATTTGTATCCTCCCATGGCTACTGGCCCCTTTATTTCGAGTATTACACAGTATGTGTTATTTAGACGGTTAGCACTATTTACTTTAATGAGGTTCTCCTACTGCCTTCTCTACTCCCCCCTCCCACCAGTTGTCTGTCCTTCTCCCCCAGCCCTCCCGTTTTCCGTGACTTCTCCCCCCGCCGGCACTCATGTTGTCCATGCCTTCTCCCCCACATTCCCGTTGTCCATGCCTCTCCCGCCCACCCTCCCGTGTGCAATGCAATAGTTCTTGGGTATATGCGAGTCCTATTGCATTGTAAATGCTTCTTTTCGACCAAGGACCGATCCTGAGCTTGCCTTCATTCTACCCCCTCTGCCCTCTTCCTTCGCAGCCATCACTGAGGCGCACTGAGCTGTCCTTGAATAGTGACCGCTGCAGAGCTAGCACTAAAGGTGTTTGACGACCACCAGTGGGTACTGTTGACCATCATCACCACTGACTGAGCTCCATCTGTGAATGCCAAGCATTGTTTCACCACTGCCCCCAGGGCTGAGCTGCACTTTCACCATCATGCCCAGCAACTGATCTTCCCCCACTGCATGAATGCGCCAAGTTTGTTTTTCACTACCCCCAGCAGGCTGTATGCGCCATCTTTGGAGTTGCGACTGTGCTCAAGAGTCACCTGTGCCTCAAAAATTGCTTCTAGGCGGAAGTCAAAAAGAGCAGTGTGAACTCAATTTGGCACCCTCAAAATAGCATCTGGAGACAACAGTGGCTTGGAGTGAGCGTTAATTTGAGCTGGGTGCAAACAAGGTCGCCGTGAGGCCCTAGGTGAGTGTTTGCCCTGCTGCGTGTCTGTGCCAGGAGGCCTACATCATGGTGCCCACCGCGGTGAAGGCTGGGTCCGCTGCGTGCTTGTACCCGGGCACTGTGCCTGAAGGCTTATCTTATGGTGCCCAACCCAGTGAAGCCTGGAAGCCGTGTGCTCGCCTGAGGTGACCGTGGCTGTCCCTGGCCGTGGCCAGCGATGAGCGGCAGTGAGGCCCGGAAATGAGCCGAGTGTGCATCGTGGTGGTGGAGGATGTGGAAGACAACGATCCCTCCGCAGCACTCATGCTCAGGCCACCCCGGAAGAGAGTGTGCCGCTGACCCTGGCGGGAGACTTAATGGTACGGTATGCGCAGGTCAGGTGGGGCGCTGAGCAGGGTCTGTGGCAGGTGTGTGTATAGTAGGGTAGGCAGAACAGGGTCTGTGGCAGGTGTGTGAATAGTAGGGTAGGCCGAACAGGGTCTGTGGCAGGTGTGTGAATAGTAGGCCAGGCAGAGCAGGGTCCATGGTAGGTGTATGAATAGGGTAGATGGCTTATTGTGCAAGGGCACATCCCACTCCAGGGTCTGCAGGGGGCATGGGCAGGGTCGGTAGGCCCTTAGTGCAGGATCCACAGCAGGCAGGGACAGGCTCAGTGGGGCCATAGCTTGTGGACTACTTTCTGTTTCTACGTCCATCTATGTCTCTTTCACTAACCTTTTCTTCATACGCTTTCACATTCCTTCACATACTCGCACACAGTGACTTGCACCTCTTCATTCACACTTGCACAGTTTACCGACTGTCTCTCTCACACGCACATATTCACATGCTTCGTCACTTTTAGAAACACATTCACACTCATTCTCACTCATTCAGTAGCTCAGTCTCATTTACACTCTTTCACATTCAAATTCAGGCCCTCGCTCTTTTACACATACAAATTCACTCCCTCATTCTCACAATTACTTTTAAACACGTGCACACACACACGCTCGCACTTTGCTGAAAGCACTTTAACTCACTTTTACTCTGTTGCGATCAACCATTCTCTGAAAAGTCCTTTCAGTGTGTGAAACCGATGAGTCAAAGGGTGAGTTCTCTTCTCCATAATCAAAATTAATATGTCACCACTAATGGCCAAAGTATCTTCAGATCTGGTACGAATGAACAACTTACATTTAACTTTGGTAGGATGTGCGAATGTGATCAAAATGATTATTTTGCCAAAGTTTTTATACTTTTTTAGGTCAATCCCATTGTTTTATTAATCAAGCTGGTTTAGCAAGTTAGAGGCGGTTCTAAATAAGTTTATATGGGCCCATGGAAAGACAAGGAGGGCATATAGATTTATTTCTCTCCCCAGGGATAGAGGAGCATGGGGGGCCCCAGATTTCAGACTGTAATATTGGGCGGCTACAATACAATATATTCAGGGATTGATAGGAGGTGGAGGGCTGGGTCCAAGGATCACAGCCAATTCCACCAAGGTCTATGCCACTGTCCTCGGGTTTGAAGCGGAGAACGCATTTCTTAATCGTTTGGACTCATCATACTTCAAAAGGACATGATTCAAGACAGTACAGGCTGCATACAAAGTATGGGAGTCCTTTTTGAAGAGAGCGGGATTAAGAAGATATAATAGATATACTCGGCTCTATAAAAACAGAGCCCTCCCCTTAGAAATCTTTTCAGATTCAGTCATGGCAGAATGGGCAGGGAAAGGGATTAGAAAACTGGGGGATTTGATGGGTCCCCAGGGAATTGTTCAATTTGTGGAACTGCGGGATAAGTTTAATATAAGTAGGAACAGTTTTTTTAAATTCCTGCCGGTACGCAGCTTTTTGTATAATAGACGAGGGGGAGCGGCAGGATTTAATAACAATTGCATATTGGACCTGGTAGGAACGGGAGAGGGGGTGACGATCCGCAGTGTATACGCAAATCTAGTTACTACTAAGCCAGATGATATGGAGAAGCATAGTGGTAAATGGGCGAATAAGCTGGGGATAGAGATGGCTAGATTCCAAGATTCCCTGGAGTTAGGTTGTACAGTGTTGTGTTCAGCCCGCTGCAATCTCAGCATTACAAAATGCTCTTCACGCTCTACTATACCCCGGCTAGAATAGCCCAGTGCGGCGGCACTTCAGGGATGACGTGTTTCCGTTGTGCTGCACCAGAAGCTGACATTATACATATCTTTTCTACATGTCCGCAGCTGGATTCGCTGGTTAAAAGTATTGAGCAATTCTTATCACAGGTCACAGGGGCCAACATTGTTCTTACTCCAGAGTTAATGTTGCTCGGTGTAGCAAAAGAACATAATAGTATGTACGAAGAATTTCTATTCTTAGCTATGGCTGTTTTAAGATTGTTGCTCGCTAGGACATGGCTGGAAAAGACTCCCCACAGCTATGCAGCATTGGCTTGCTAGTCTTTTGGCGGTTTACAATCTCAAAAAAGGGATATATGAAAGGAAAGGTAAAAGGGGTAGGACATTAGGTAAGAAGATTTGGAAACCATTGATGCTGTGGAAAGGGGATAGGGTGGAGGTATAGTGGAGGGGTGTTAGTAAAGATATATGGGTAGTTCCCACTTTGTGCAAATGGAATATGCGAGGAAGAGTTTTTCTTTATGGTATCTATGACTGATTATGCTAAATTATTTTCAAATTTCTCTCTACTTGGGAACACTTTATTCTGTATGGATAAATAAGCAATGTGTGTACCTTTTTTATTTATTTATTTATTTTTTTAATACATTTTTTTTCTTCTTACACTATATGCTGTACTGTGCTATATGTGAGAAAACCTTCAATAAAAATATTTAAAAAAATAAAATAAAAATGAATGCGCCAAGTTGTTTTTCACTACCCCCAGCAGGCTGTATGCGCCATCTTTGGAGTTGCGACTGTGCTAGAGAGTCACCTGTGCCTCAAAAATTGCTTCTAGGCGGAAGTCAAAAAGAGCAGTGTGAACTCAATTTGGCACCCTAAAAATAGCGTCTGGAGACAAAAGTGGCTGGGAGTGAGCGTTAATTTGAGCTGGGTGCAAGCAAGGTTGCCGTGAGGCCCTAGGTGAGTGTTTGCCCTGCTGGGTGTCTGTGCCAGGAGGCCTACATCGTGGTGCCCATTGCGGTGAAGGCTGGGTCTGCTGCGTGCTTGTACCCGGGCACTGTGCCTGAAGGCCTATCTCATGGTGCCCAACCCGGTGAAGCCTGGAAGCCGTGCGCCCGCCTAAGGTGACCGTGGCTGTCCTTGGCCGTGGCCAGCGATGAGCGGCAGTGAGGCCCGGAAATGAGCCGAGTGTGCATCGTGGTGGTGGAGGATGTGGAAGACAACGATCCCTCCGCAGCCCTCACGCTCAGGCCACCCCGGAAGAGAGTGTGCCGCGGACCCTGGCGAGAGACTTAATGTTACGGTGTGCGCAGGTCAGGTGGGGCGCTGAGCAGGGTCTGTGGCAGGTGTGTGTATAGTAGGGTAGGCAGAACAGGGTCTGTGGCAGGTGTGTGAATAGTAGGGTAGGCCGAACAGGGTCTGTGGCAGGTGTGTGAATACTAGGCCAGGCAGAGCAGGGTCCATGGTAGGTGTATGAATAGGGTAGATGGCTTATTGTGCAAGGCACATCCCACTCCTGCCTGACTGTGGCCTTTAAGGCCCTTCATGGTATTGGCCCCAAGTATATCGGGAAACGTCTTTCCCGGTATGCACCGAGCAGGACTCTCAGGTCATCTGGTCTGTCTATGATGACTGTTCCTGTAATTCGTCGCGCACGATTGGGAGGTCGGTCTTTCCGCTATTTAACACCTAAAGTTTGGAACAACCTACCACTCTCCTTGAGACAGGCTCCCTGTCTTCTTGCCTCTAGAAAGGACCTGAAAACATGGCTTTTCATGAAATAGACCCTTTTCTTTCTCTGCTTTTTTCTGTTGTGTGACTGCCGTTTTTATGCTGTTATTCTTTGCTAAAGCGCCGGGATGCTCCCTGGAGTAGCCGTGCGCTATAAAAGAAATAAAGTAACATAACATAACATAACATAACATAACTCCAGGGTCTGCAGGGGGCATGGGCAGGGTCGGTAGGCCCTTAGTGCAGGATCCGCAGCAGGCAGGGACAGGCTCAGTGGGGCCATAGCTTGTGGACTACTTTCTGTTTCTACGTCCATCTATGTCTCTTTCACTAACCTTTTCTTCATACGCTTTCACATTCCTTCACATACTCGCACACAGTGACTTGCACCTCTTCATTCACACTTGCACAGTTTACCGACTGTCTCTCTCACACGCACATATTCACATGCTTCGTCACTTTTAGAAACACATTCACACTCATTCTCACTCATTCAGTAGCTCAGTCTCATTTACACTCTTTCACATTCAAATTCAGGCCCTCGCTCTTTTACACATACAAATTCACTCCCTCATTCTCACAATTACTTTTAAACACGTGCACGCACACACACTCGCACTTTGCTGAAAGCACTTTAACTCACGTTCACTCTGTTGCGATCAACCATTCTCTGAAAAGCCCTGTCAGTGTGTGAAACCGATGAGTCAAAGGTGAGTTCTCTTCTCCATAAGGGTAGGAGGACGGGGATCCTCATTCTCAAAAGGGCTGTATGCAATTGTGTGTTTTTCATTTTTTTTACAAAATGAAGCTTTTAGATGAATATATGGTGTGTCATTATCTCGTTTTCGTGCAATGACGTACTGTGCGTAAAAAGTGACTTGCCATACCAAAGCACTGGTGTGAGCAGAAAAAGTCCCAGTACTTTTTAGGTCGAGCTGACGTTAGCATTCATGCGAAGCATGAATGCTGTCAGCTCGACAACTTATGTTGCCCGTATTTGTGAGACTGGACAGCAATAAGACGCGCGCCTTTCCACTGTCAGATTTCACCTCGGGAGCGCGCAGCATTGTCTGCAGTGGCAGTGTCAGTTTCACTTTTCTTATTACTTTCGTTTTCCCCGAGGCTGGCTTAGAATGCTGTCAGCTCGACAACTTATGTTGCCCGTATTTGTGAGACTGGACAGCAATAAGACGCGCGCCTTTCCACTGTCAGATTTCACCTCGGGAGCGCGCAGCATTGTCTGCAGTGGCAGTGTCAGTTTCACTTTTCTTATTACTTTCGTTTTCCCCGAGGCTGGCTTAGAATGAACAGGCTTGCTGTGAACATCATGAGTAATTATTTTTAGCTGTCTCTTAATGAACATGCACGCTGGGATTCCTTTTAAAATACTTCTTTGTAAAGGCACATTTATAATTATCGGAAGCATTACAGTGAATAAATGGGTGAAGCTGGTGGTTTATTTATTTATTATGAACATCAATGGTAATTATTGTTATCTGTCTCGTAATGAACATGCACGCTGGGATTCCTTTTAAAATACTTCTTTGTAAAGGCACATTTATAATTATCGTAAGCATTACAGTGAATAAGTGGGTTAAGCTGGTGGTTTATTTATTTATTATGAACATCATGAGTAATTATTTTTAGCTGTCTCGTAATGCACATGCACGCCGGGATTCCTTTTAAAATACTTCTTTGTAAAGGCACATTTATAATTTTTGGAAGCATCACAGTGAATAAATGGGTCTAGCTGCTGGTTTATTTATTTATTACTTTGGCGTCATATTTTTGCTGTTCGTTTCTCCGAGGCTAGCTTGCAATGAGCAGGCTTGCTGTGAACATCATGTGTAATTGTTTGCAAGCTGCAATAATTACGAAGCTGTGTTTTTATTAATCTTTTGGAGCTGTGTTTTTTTATTAACCTGGCGCAATGGTTAGCGTTGTAACTATTTTCGGAAGCCTGAGGGCAGCGTTAGCTGGCAATGCAATGCTTACATTTAAATAATGTTGTCTATATTTGCGTGCACTGCGTGTGTCTTTTTATTAGGAAGTAGGCGGGTATCGTTTACAGTAAAGGCACATTTAGCGTTTTTTCATTCCGTATTGACAGCATGACAGTGTCTATTTTAAATAATGTCATGCTTTTTTTTGTGCAATGCCTTTGCATCCTAAAGACTTGCTAGTCGGATAATCTTTTGTTATACTCCTTTGGCGGCACTCATTTAAATAATGTTATTCCCGTTAGTTGGCGCCATGCAAATATCGAGCACTTTCGATGTAGCTCTCTAAGAGGTGTTACTTTCTTTTCTTTGCCGTTTGTGTATTTGATGTAGTAGGCGCCATGCAAATGTAGAGATTGGTTTCTTTACAAGAATACTGCTGCCATCTTAAAAAGGTGTGCTTTAGGAGCAATTTCCACTATGGTGGGAAAGTTTGCAGTAGACTTAGAACAGCGTGATGTCTAACTGGTGCTAAACGATAAGTTAAGTTGGCGCCGTCTTGTCTGCTGTTTTCTATTTCAAAGCAAAATGTGGCATCATGCAAATTATTGCTTTGTAGAAACTAACAGCCCGCAACTACAACTATAGGCAGCCACTAAAATATATCTTCTTCTGAATATGACACGTTAAATATATTAAGTGCATGTTCTTAAAATTACAAACGTTACGTTTTATTTTTCCTAAACGTGTCCACATTTCGCAGTAATTGCGTACATTGTTAAAAAGGAAAATACTTTACTTAGGAGCTCACCTTTAACGTTTCTCTCATTAAGGCTTAACTACAAGTCGTTTTCACGCAATACTTTTGGTGCATGTCATTTAAGATTACAAAGTGAAATTGGTATGCTTTTAAACAGTAAAATAAGATTATTCTAAAGGGACATGTCGCAAACATCAAAAAAACACTCTTTGTTTCGATTTTCAAGAAATGTGCCTACATTTCTCAGTAACTGGGTAGATTTTAAAGAAACGAAACTCCTTACATTTTATAGGCCACCTTTAACCTTTCCTTCACATTGACGCTTACCAGACAAGTTCTTTTAACACTTGTGGTCATTTTCACACTAACACAATGCATTTCGTTCCTCTGCGCCCGTGGCATTTTATTACACCAAACTTTCCTATCTCATGGTAAACAAACGTACTTAAACAGAAACCTTGTTCTCATGCAAAGCACATGTTACTTGACCTCTTTCACAACAAGCTTTTGCCTCCTTGAGTGCGGTTGTTTGGGCTCCTTCTGCAGTATCGTTGGACATTCGATTTACGCTGCTTATATTTTAATAGGTAAGTTTACTTATATATTTTTCAAACGTATATTATTTGCAGTTTGCAATGGGTTTCAAAAAAATAATTATTTCCTGCATTTCTCTATAGCGTCTGCTGCCCGAGTTACGTTTTCCGAAGCGAACAGCGGACAAATACTGCTGAAGAAATAAGTTTCACAGCAACAACGTAAGTACTAGCAAACAATCGTGATAAACTTTGTACGGAAAATGGTAATGTTTTGGCTTTGTAAATTATATATACCAACTGTTGCTTATTGCATTGCTTCTAAAAAACAATATTTTTCAGTTGCCGCGCTTCCTTAATAAATACATTAGCTCTGTGCGCGATGCTTTTTTATGCTTTTTTTAAGCTCCCCGATGCTCTTGCATCTATTTACACAAATAGATACTATATCTTAAATAAAAAAGCCCTTTCTCCTGTCCGCTGTTAAAATTACTAGCATACGATTATTTCCTTCTTTTCCTGCCCTTCGCTCTCTGACTACAGTGCCTATCACTTAGTCCCCTACCCTTCCCAGTTGTGCAATGTGTTTCTTACACTTCTTCTCTTTTACATGCTCCATATTTCAACATAACAAACACGCATCTTTCTTTACTTCACCTCGCATTTCTATATGCCAACTGCGCATATCTAAGACTAACGCTGTTCTGCCCATATTTACAAGCACATGATTATATACAACTTTTCTTACTTTTCCTTCTCTGCTTTCAACTACCATAACTTAACGCCCTCGCCTTTCCGCAGCCGCCCCTTACCCGCTTCAAATACACGCATTTACACATTTACTGTCACTCGCTCTTTCCTTTAACATGCTATCGCCTAGCTCTCTCCCGTGTTCACCCTCCCCCAGCTACCGCACCTAATTGCTACAAATTTCCTTTTCATAGCAATATTTATTTTTTCCCTTCCGCTTCGCTCCTGCTTTCAGCTGCCATCGCCTAACAGACCCCCCCCCCCCAATCTCTTATTGCCTACTGCTTTTCTTACTACTTTTAATTACACGTATATAATGCCTCACAACAAACAGGCCCATCTCTACTCCTAGCTCGTACTTTCTATGCACCAAGCTGCGCACATCACAATATCTGTGCAAATACTTCTTAATTGTTCTATTAAACGCTCCTGCTTTCAGCTGCCATCGCTCAACTGACCCCCCCCCCCCTCTTACTGCTTACTGCTTTCCTTACTAGTTTTAATTACGCGTATATAATACTTCACGACACGCAGGCACATCTCTACTCCCAGCTCGTACTTTCTACGCGCCAAGCTGCGCACATCAAAATATCTGTACAAATACTTCCTAATTCTTCTATTAAAGTGCGCTTCCTTAATTATTAAATTCCCGCTGTGCGCAATGCTTTTTTTATGCTTACTTTAAACTTCATACGCCAACTGCGCATATTTAAGTCTAACGCTTATCCATATTTACAAGCACAGCATTATCTACAACTTTTACTACGCTTCCCTCTACGTTTCCAGCTATTGTCACGTAAGTCCTCTCCTTTTTGCTATCGCCCTTTTAACACTTTAAATTCACGCGTTTACAGACTTTATGCCACTCACTATTGCCTTTTACCTTCCATTATCTAGCTCTATCTTCCACTTTGTTACTCTATTTCATTGCCACATATTTAATTATAAAGCAAAATTTACTGCTTTCTTTCTGCTGCCTCCGCTTGCACGTACTATCGCTTACCCTTCCCTCACCCTCCCACTGCTCATTGCCTTTCTTTCACTAATTTAAGTTACACGTTTATAGTACCTCACAAACACAAGCCTCTCTACTTTCATTGAGTACATTCTACGCGCCAAGCTGCACACATCTAAATAACTGTGCAAATACTTTCTAATTGTTCGATTGGAGCGTACTTACTTAATTAATAAATTAGCTATCTGCGCAATGCCTTTTTTGTGCTTAGTTTAAACTCCCCAATGTCCTTAATAGCATTCGCCTTAATAAATAATAAAAACTGCATCTACAATAACAAAGGCCTCTCCTGTCCACTGTTCGTATTTACTTACATACTATTATCTCTCCCTTATATTGCGCTTTGCTCTCTACCTACAGTTACTATCATTTAGTTGTTCTCCCCTTCCCATCGTACACTGTTTTTTTTTCACTCCTTGTCTTTCAGACGGTCCATATTCCAACATAACAAACACGCATCTTTCTTTACTACACGTCGCATTTCTATATGCCAACTGCGCATATCTGGGCCTAACGCTCTCCTGCCCATATTTACAAGCACAGTATTATATACAACTTTTTCTGCTATTTTGTCTGTGCTTCCAGCTATTATAATTTAACACCTTCGCCTTTCAGCTGCAGCCCCCTGCCCGCTTCAAATACACGCATTTAAACATTTTCTGTCACTCGCTCTCTTCTTTAACCTGCTATTGCGTAGCTCTCTCCCCTCTTCACACCCCCCCCCCTTCCCCCAGCTACCGGACCTAATCGCAACAAATTTACTTAAAATGGAATATTTACCGCTTTCCTTCTGCTTCTTTCTCTACTTTTAGCTACCATCGCCTAACTCTACCTCCCCCCCCCTACTGCTTACTACCCGTCTTTTAATTATTTCTACAAAAAAGTTCACATTATTACATTACAAAATATATTATTAATATGCTAAGTTACATTCGCATACAATTATATGCGACACCATCCAATTTCGCAAACACACTCGCATTTGCTCACACAAATATTAAGTTTATAAAAGTGAATATTTAACGCTGTACTGTCCATATTTACTTACATATCATTATTTACATGTTTTCTTACGCTTCAGTATTTGCTTCTACCTAGTAACACCCCCCCCCCCCCCCTTCCCGTCCTTTCCTTATGCTACTGCCTCCTGCCCGCTCTAAATTTTGGCGCTATTTACTGCATTTATACTATTTACTTTCTCCTTTCAACTACAATTTTACAGGCGTACTCCTCCCCCATCGTTCTTTCCTTCTACTTCGTACTTTATACGCGGCAAAATGCACACATTTAAATAACTGCGCAAATACATTTAAATTATTGTATCACAAAAATACATTATTACATACAAAGCAACATACACTTACAATTGTATACCACATCACTCTTTTATACAGCCTGCATAATATGAATAGTAATATTGGGCAACATTTTTTTATGGCATGTCATATTTAAATGCGTGCTAGCATTATTATGCAAAGGCTGCCCTTTATTTAGCATGTTATCTTATTTATTGCTGTTGCCCTTTCTTAAAGCAACATAAACCTATAATTGTATACCACAACAGTTTTTTACACAGCACGCATAATATTAATTATAGTTTCCAGCTAAACACTTTCATAGCATTTCAATTTTAAATGCGTGCTAACATTTTATGCAAAACACAACCTTCATTTTGCATGTTATCTTATTTACTGCTGTTGCCCTCTTTCCGCTTAATATTCACTTACAAAGCATCACTACAATGTTTGGCGCTATCTCGTTTGCCTTTAGCTATTATCACCTAACTACCCCTCCCCCCCCCCCTCCCTCCTTCTCTTATGTTTATACTGCTCAATGCTTTTATTTTACTCGTTTATTTTTATACAGTATATATTATAACATAACAAGCCTGCCCTTCATTCCACCTAGCCTTAAAATTTCTACACGATAAGCTAAACACCTTCATATAATTAGGAAAATACGTTCATATTATTACATTGCAAAATATATTATTAAAACGCAAAGTAACGTGCGCTTACAATTATATGCAATAATATAGTCTTACATAACAGTTACTATTTCGACAAACACGTTCGCATTTGCTCGCATAAACAGTAAAGGTACAACAGTAAACGCATAACGCTGTTTTGTCTATATTTACTTACATAGCGTTATGTGCAGCTTTTCTTGCGCTCGTGTCTTCGCTCCTACTTATTTTTATCCATCCCCTCCTTCCTCTTACTACTACCGCCTCATGTCTGCTATAAATTTGCGCACTATTTACGGCATTTATTTTACGCGCTTTCTTCTTTTAATCACTATATTCTAGGCGCCCGCCTCCACCCCGCCTATCTCCTTCTATTTCGTACTTTATACGCGCTAACATGCGCACATATAAATGAGTGCGCAAATACGTTTACATTATTGCATCACAAAAATGCATTATTGCATATAAAGCTACATGCACGACTATTGTATATGACATCAGTATTTTAGACAGCAGGCATATTATTTGCGATTTCAAACAAAACAGTTTCATTGCATAGCAAATTTAAATACGCTAACATTTTATGCAAAGGCTGCCTTTTATTCAAAATGCTTTATATTTACTGTATCAGCTCTGTGTGCAATGTCTATTTTACGTTTATTTACACTTTATCAATATCCTTGCTTAAAGCTTATTTACACTTTACCAATATCCTTACTTGTGCGCGGCATTTAACTTCATAGTATTACAACAACGTGTTTTACTTAACACGCCTAATTATTTCTTAGCAAACGTCAAGTGTGTTAATACACACTAATTATTTAAAAGCGGTGTTTCAAGTAAAAGTTTACAACAAAGACGAACTTATTACACCTGTCGATGTAAATTTACTTTCGTGTGTTACAAGTACGTAACATCAAAAAAAGAACGCGTTTGTTTTAAAGGCGCCATTTTAAGTAACGGTCGATATACAGAATACGTGCTTAACTCACCAGCCATTAAACTTTTATAAACATGTCTTTTATTACTGTTTCTTTAGTAGTTAGCAACATGCAAGCATATCAAAAAGCTTACCTAAACATGATTCTCTGCTACGTGCTCTATCCGACAACCATGTCCAACGCACAAGGCGCATGCGCACATACGAGCTTTACATGTATAACATAACACACAATATATAGAGAATACGTGCTTAACTCATGACCCATTAAACTTTCATAAACATGTCTTTCATTTCTGTTTCTTTAGTAGTTAGCAACATGCAAGCATAACAAAAAGCTTACCTGAACATGATTCTCTGCTACGTGCTCTTTCCCACGCCGATGTCCAACGCACAAGGCGCATGCGCAATGCATACGCTTACATAACTAAAAGCTATCACTTTCACTTTCTGCGCACTATTTTATTTGATGTTACAATTAATAATAGTACTTTTTACGTTATTTATTATTAAGTTTAAAAAGTTAAATAATATATTCTAAAAATCAGCAGTCATATAAAATAATGATTTTAGCAAGTTTATTTAAATTTAATATTAAAATCTTGCTTTTTTTAGCGATGATATTGTGTTAATATCAATGCGCTCTGTACGTTGTGTCTTGCGCGCAGCACCTGCTTCTATATAATATTCGGTGACTGTTACAAACGCGCTCACATTTGCCAATAAAAAATACGAGCTCCGTAGTAGCGCACGCCTACTTTAAGCCCCTGTTAACATTATTTTGCGATGCATTACCTATCGCTAATATTATAGCGTTGCTCTTCCTACGCTCTTCCTTATTAGCCACTATTATTGAGCATACTTTAAAACATGCTACTAAATGCGCAATTTCTAGTATTATGTGTTTTTAAACGCTGCATGGTACAGCACAATAAAACGGTACCTGTCTTCACTTTACTTAACATATAGAAACATCACAGTGTGCAAATAAAAACAATAATGTTATGATCTATGTATATGTAAGGGATTATTATGTGTGTCTTTTTGTTCTGACTTTGCTCTGCCCTATTAGCCACTATTACTAAGCATATTATATAGTGTGCTGCTAAATACCCTTTTACAAGTATTATTTTTAGACGCTCAATAATACAGCACTATAACAATGCAATTGTATTACTATCAGTGCGCTCTGTATGTTGTGGCTTGCTCGCAGCATTTGCTTCTTACATATTATTTTGTGACTACCACAAAAAAGCTCACATTTGCCCAATTAAGAATACTAACTCCATAGTACACCACGCCTATTTGCAGCCCCTCTTAACATTATTTTGCAATACATGATGTATTGCTTATCATACAGCGTCGCTATGCCTTATTAGCCCCTATTATGGAGCATACATTAAAAAGTGCTAATAAATGTGCTTTTTCGAGTATCATTATTTTAAATGCTGAATAGTACAGCACTACAAAACGGTCCCTCTCTTCACTTTACTTAACATATGGAAACACCACAGTTAGTGATTATGATAATGGGCGAGGGAGCCATATAAAACCTAACGTTGTTGATGTGAGTCTTCATGTACCCTGTTTGCTTGTGTTGCAAAACTTTGCATGGATGCAATAGCATCTTCGAGTGTTTGTGTGGGTTTTCAGTGGTACCAGTATAGATGATGATGCACAGTAAAAAGAAATGAGGATCTTCAGTGTAGGTGCAGTACAGTGATGTATCTGAGGTGTTTGTGTTCTTACATAAAAGTAAGTTGTTTGTTGTTAATGCTCTTTACACTGGGCATGTTGTCTCTGAACATACTGTCTTAGATAGAAACTGATGGGTGAATGTATTTCAGTCTCAGGATCTTTTGGTGTGACGATTGTCTGTCTTTAGTTGGTGTTGTCCCCAGGCTTCTGCTTGTGCTCATGTTAACTATTTCTCTTCTGCTCACTTTCCGAAGGGACCTACTGCCCAATATATGTATAAACCCTCGGTAAATGCACACATAAATAACTGAAGTGAGGTTGTCATGGGTTTATCTGTGTCACTTGTGCGGTTTCTGTAGCAGGGCTTTGTGTTTCTCTAACAGGGTTCAGGCTGGTTTGATAGTTGCTGGAGTGGTGATCTGAGCTAAGAAAAGTTATCTATATGTTTTCAGAGAGAAGCTGTAACCACCATGATCAGTTCAGCAGAAGGAACATGTTAAAGCTATTATAGATAAACATTGAGTGGATAATGTAGAAGGCATCTTGGCTCGTCCAAGTAACTCGCTACTCCCACGCCAAGGAGAACGATGTTGGGCCAGCGTCTAACCACATTCCGTTTGCATTACATTCAATGTTATTACCATTATTATCCTGTCTCGTCTTGGGATTAAATGTGCCTTGTACATATGTGAGCTTGGCCTGGGGCCCGAGCTGGGGCTCTCTTCACTTTACTTAACATATGGAAACACCACAGTACGCAAATAAAAATAATAATGCTAATATCTGTGTATTTGTAAGGATTACTATATGTCTATTTTTGTGTTGACTTTCGTCTGCCCTATTAGCCACTATTACTGAGCATATTATGTAGCGTGCTACTAAATGCCCTTTTACAAGTATTATTTTAAGACCATCAATAATACAGCACTATAACAATGCAATTGTATTAATATAAATGCTCTCTGTACGTTGTGTCTTGCGCGCAGCACTTGCTTTTTACATATTTCTCTGTGAAAATGCTTTCCGTACGTTATGTCTTGCGCGCAGCACTTGCTTCTTACATATTATTCCGTAATACTCACAAACATGCTCACATTTGCCCAAATAAAAATATGAACTCCATATTAGCCCACACCTGCTGTCAGTCTCTCTTATTATTATTTTGCAATGCATAATTTATTGCTTATATTACAGCATATCTATACCTTATTAGCTACTATTATTGTGCATACTTTATAACGTGCTACTAAATGTGCTTTTTCGAGTATTATTATATTTTACATGCTCAATGGTACAGCAGTACAAAATGGTCCCTCCTTACTTTACTTAACATATGCAAACACCACAGTTTGCAAATAAACTCAATAATGCTATAATCTGTGTATATGTAAGGAATTACTATTTGTGTCTTTTTGTTTTGGCTTTGCTATGCTTTATTAACAACTATTACTGAGCATATTATATAGCATGCTGGTAAATTGCCTTTTATAAGTATTATTTTTTAGACGCTCAATAGTACAGCACTACAAAACAGCCTCTCTCTTCACTTTACTTGCCATATAAAAACACTGCACTACACTAATAAAAAAAAATCAATAATGTTTGTATATGTAATGCATCACTATGTGTGTGTAATGCAATGCATTATGTATGTATATATAATACAGCACAACATATATATAAATAACATAGTGTATGTATAATGCAATGTGTATGTATGAAGCAGCACAATATGTGTGTATAAATGTGAAAATGAGCATTGTGTGTGCGTGTAACAGCATAGTATAATTGTATAAGTATCCTACTTAATGTTGAAACTCTGTCCAATACCAACCTTTTATTACATTTTGTATATTTATACAGCAGTAAATTGTTTATGTAAAGCAATGCACCATGTATGTATATATGTTACTTGAATTCTTATGGAGTAGTTAGTAACGTACTCATGTATAAGTATACCCTGCAAAATTATATATAAAACTAAAAAGATAGAAAATATTAGGTGTTAATAAACAGAGTGTGTAAATTAAGCAGGTCACTCTTTACAGTTAAAATATTACTGCTTAATACATCATCATTTAGCCTGCGCCCCATACCACTTCAGAACATGTAAGCTAATAAGGTGCATTCAGCTAAAACGTATAATGGGTCAAGCTATCATATGTTGCCTGACTATAAGTATACTACTTCACTCAAACTCAGTCCATTACCACCTCCTTTTTAGATTTAGTTTATTGATGCAGTATATTGTCTATGTAAAGCAATGCAGCATATATGTATGTTGAATAAATACTAATAAGTAATCTATCACTGTATTTAACTAACTGCCCTATCTCACTTCAGAACATCTAAGCTAAGAAGTTTCACTAAGCTATTAAAGGATAATGAGTCAAAATCTCATTTGTTGACTTGATAGAAGTATACTTCTTTATTTTGAAACTCTGTTCATTATTACTTTTATTTTAGTTTCAGTAAATTTATAAGACAGCATATAGTTTATGTAAAGCAATGCAACATGTATGTATGTTGCTAGAATACACATGGAGTACTTAATAAGGTACTCATGTTTAAGTATACCCTGCCATACGTATATAGGGGCTAAATTAAGCAGGCCACTCTTTACAGCTAAAACATTACTGCTTAATTCATCATCATTTAGCCTGCTAAACCCATACTACTTCAAAACATGTAAGCTAATAAGGTGCATTGAGTTAAAAAAGAATAATGGGTGAAGCTATCATGTGTTACTTAGGTATAAGTATACTACTTCACTCAAACTCTGTCCATTACCACCTCCTTTTTAGATTTAGTTTATTTATAGAGCAGCATATTATCTATGTAAAGCAGTGCATCATGTATGCATCTTGAATAAATACTGATAGTTAATCTATCACTGTATTTAACTAACTGGCCCATCTCACTTCAGAACATCTAAGCTAAGAAA
Source organism: Lissotriton vulgaris (assembly GCF_964263255.1). Classification (NCBI taxonomy): domain Eukaryota; kingdom Metazoa; phylum Chordata; class Amphibia; order Caudata; family Salamandridae; genus Lissotriton; species Lissotriton vulgaris. Next base: position 654,864,089 of record NC_141700.1, read on the forward strand.
GTACACTGAGCTCTTAAAATATGATGAGTCGAAATTTCATTTGTTAACTTGATATAAGTATGCTTCTTTATTCTGAAACTCTGTTCATTACCACTCTTCTTTTAGTTTTAGTAAATTTATAAGACAGCATATACTTTATGTAAAGCAGTGCAACATGTATGTATGTTGCTACAATCTAGATGGAGTACTTAATAAGGTACTCATGGCTAAGTATACTCTGCTACACATATGTAGGAGCTAAATTAAGCAGGCCACTCTTTACAGCTAAAAAATTAATGCTTAATTCATCATCATTTAGCCTGCTAGCCCATACCACTTCAGAACATGTAAGCTAATAAGGTTCATTGACCTAAACAAGTATAATGGGTCAAGCTATCATGTGTTACCTGAGTATAAGTATATTACTTCACTCAAACTCTGTCCATTACCACCTCCTTTTTAGATTTAGTTTATTTATAGAGCAGTATATTGTCTATGTAAAGCAGTGCAGCATGTATGTATCTTGAATAAATACTGATGGTTAATCTATCACTGTATTTAACTAACTGCCCGATCTCACTTCAGAACATCTAAGCTAAGAAGGTACAATGAACTATTAAAATATTATGAGTCAAAATCTCATTTGTTGACTTGATATAAGTATGCTTCTTTATTTTGAAACTCTGTTTATTACTACTCTTCTTTTAGTTTTAGTAAATTTATAAGACAGCATATAGTTTATGTAAAGCAGTGCAACATGTATGTATGTTGCTGGGATCCAGATGGAGTACTTAATAAGGTACTCATGTATAAGTATACCCTGCCACACGTATATAGGGCAAAAAACATTCAAAGAAGGAGTAGTGAAATAGAGTTTTTCAATTAAACAAATTATCTTATCTAGTTGAAAAATTAAGGCTCTATGCATCACAGTTATATAACTCACTGGACCATCACAGTTTAAACCTTTAAGATAATAAAGTGCAGTAAGCTAGAAAATAGTGATGGGTGAAGCTATCATCTCTTAACAGTGAAAACATTATAGCTAAATACATCACAGGTATTAAACTCATTAACCTATCCCAGTTTAAACTTTTAAGCTGAAAATGTGCAGTCACCTAGAAAACAGTAATGGGGCAAGCCCTAATATATTGACTATGTATAAGTAATTTGCTTGATTCCAAAATTATATCCATCATTACCCCCTTTTCAAATATAGTATATTTATAAAAGAAAATATTGTTTATGTTAAGCAGTACAGCATGTATGTATGTGGAGCAATATAGTGTATATATGTATATATGTAAAACAACACTATGTGTGTATAAAGTAATACAAAGCATGTGTATGCAATGTACCACTGTGTGTATATAGAAATGCAACATATGTGTGAATTAATGCAACATGCATATGTGAGCTACATCAGTATGCATATATGTGTAAGTGTGAAAAAGGATAAATGTATAAATCAGTACAGTATTGCTGTGTAACACAATGTGTTTGTAAACTAACATAGTGTATATATATATAGCAATACTCTATATGTATAGAAAAGCACAGTATATGTGTACGTGTGTAAAACTACATTATATCTGAAATAACATATTATGAATATAACACTGCACTGTGTATTTAGTAGGCAATGCATTGTGTATATCAAACAATTACATATATATATATATATGTGTGAGTGTACTAGCATCACAAAGGGAGCTGGGGACAAGTTTGTTGCAGAAGGATATGTGCAACAAAGCAGCTAAGAGCAGCACAGCGTACTTACAGTGTTTCCTTGCTATGTTTTCTTGGTTTTTACCGCTTCTGCCCACACTCATGTTCACTGTTTCCCATGACATCCAACTTTCAGGAAAAGCATTCCAAGCACTCATAACACTAGCCCGTCTCTTTCTTGGTACCTTAGTATGCATACAAAGCTCATGTTTCCCCTGACATCTGTACTTTAACTAAAAGGCTTATAAGCACTCATGGCACTCTCCTATTCCACCACCCATGCTTAATGCACAACTGAGTTGCCAGTCTTTCTTGCACTGCACAATTTACTGCTCCACTGCAACTCCACCTCTTATCGCTTCTCACCGCTTGGCTGCCGCTTGCCATTCCTCCCACCTGTCTGCAGCTCCTCCCCACGCTTCTGTTCACCGCTTTTTCTATTGCTCTTCAATGCTGCTGTTCTCAACGCGTTCATATCATTACGCATGTCATAACAAATGCTACTTGCAAGGGACTATTTATTTTTTATGCCTAAATTTCATAGAGGATGTATCTTTATAAGTTTTTTTATAGCCTATATCCTTCTGCTTGCCAAGAAGTTTCCAAACATGTCTTAGGTGTTTTCATTTGTGGTGCACTTTTGGACTTTACTTATCTTAAAGGACACAGTTCTCTCTTTATAATAGTATTATTAATAAAGAATCCTATATGTTTATTTAAAACACAGTACTATACATGTATGTCCTAACAACAATATGTATGTATATAAAGCAGATAAAGTCTTTTGTTAACACAATGCAATATATATATATGTAAATCACTACACATAATCTTTACTATATACCTGTAACATTGCTTTAAGAGAAATGTAACACTACAAGATAACTAACTTAAAGATATAACAATAACAATTTCATCCCAGAGGCAGCCATACATGCTAAACTCCATTTTACTTTGGGTAATAGCTTGCTCAATGTTCCTGACAAGCCCCAGCAATAAGAGTCTAACTAGTAATTGTGAGCTTTACAAATGTAAATTTTTATTAGATTGTTGAAAATTTAATTGTTATTAACACTACATTTATCTGCAATTTGCATGCACTGTGCCATTATGACTGTATTAATCAATGTACATTACTCTGTTTAAAATTCTAAGTATTACTACAACAGTTTAAATAGAATAATTTAATATATGGAACTAGGCATTAACTATGCTGCAATTACTTCAAATATATATGATTTTTATTCAATATTACTACAATTGCCATTAGCGCTTACATATTATTTCTATAATAATTTGATGCATCTATTTATATGAATATATATTAGACTCTTTCACTGTATAAATATATTCTTTTTCCTAACAGTAAATATAAAACAAAATGTCATTACTTAAATTTCATTAAATGCATTATAAATATGACTGTTTAATTTAAAACTATGTTACAAATACATAATTAAATTGATACAATAATGCATTCTTTGCTTTTTATTACAGGTTATACAAAAGAAGAAGCTAACAGCAAGGTAATTAATTTTCATTAATTTTCACTGCTGTAACTAGCAAATCATTGTATATATATTGTTGCATTGCTTGCTATTGCCTCTTACTTATACTTTATTGCAAACATTTTTAGTTAGATATTACTATTTACTAGAAGTACTGCATCACATTTTAATATTTTAACATAACTATACAAATAAAAATATTTTAAAGGATAACTTACTATCTCTTCAAACTAACAACATACCATTAATATACTTACCATAACTATACTATTTATAACATACATAAATTATAAAAAATATACTTACTTATAACAATTACTTAGCAATTTATTAATACATAACAACATATAAATATATAGATATGCATAACATTATACAAGCACAATATAATCAAGCACATGACAAATTTTCACAAAATTCTAGAGGCAAACAATGCTTACCAAATAGTTTATTTGCTATTATTCACAACAACAGTAAATTAGCATACATATGGGATGCAGAAGACTTGCATTACATAATGGACCTTGGAGATGCATTGTATATAAAAATGCATTCTATTAACAAACAAGATTTTATGCATCCTGATGATCTGCCAAAGTATATCACACATGGGAATGATATATATTCAATACGGCTTAGACAACCATACTATGGTAATATATTTGAACGATTTGATTTGTCATACCCAGACATACAAGAAGCATTAAATCTAGCAATAACACATTCTGGAGTTTTACTTTGTATGGATGTTTATGTTATATCTATATTTAAAATTGAAGATAAGTACTTTATATTTGATTCCCATAGTCGGGATAATTCTGGCATGCCACATCCACATGGCACATGTATAGTAATGCAAAAGAAGACTTTTCAAGATGTGCTACATTATATTTGTAACTTAGCACATCACATTAAACCATTTAATGCAGTAGATGCACAATTTGAATTAACACCAATAGATATTACTAAAATACAAACAAATACATTTCAACAAGCTTATCGAAAAGAACAAAATAGTAAACATAAAAGTAGATTTTTTGTACATAACACAAATATATTAACACAAACTGATATTCAAAGTAGCATAGGTAGACAAGCAACGGCATATAACTCACAAGTACAGCAAAATAACATTACTACATACGCACAAGAAGAAAGATCAATATTAAATACAATAACCACAACTATTACACAAAAAAACACAGACAAGAAAAGACATAGCACAAATAAAATTAATTATGAAGTTCTCAAAAAAAAAAATTAACACACTGTCAGAACAAAATGTTACAAATCAGCAGCCAACAAATATAGACAAAGAAACATATGCAAGTATACTCAAAAAAAACTTAGAATGTACTGTAAAAAAAAATATTAATACAATATGCGAAAAGAAAGTGCCAATAGAAAAAAATAAAAACTCCCCAAAAAATACTCAGAAGTTAATAACAACAAATATCCAAAGAGATATTAACAGTCAACAAGCAACTGAAGTTATTAACAAAAAAACGCATGATTATGCAATGAAACAATCTGCAGTTTGCAAATTAGACAATACTGAAAATAATAATTTTAATGCTAAAGATAAAAATATTAACGCAATATTAGAAGTTAATTTTAACAATAATGTTATTAATACACAATTAGACATTAATGAAACAGAAAATATATGTATTTGCAATATTGTATTTGCTATAATTTATAATAAAACAAAAAACACGCAGAATTGGACTACAGAAGATATGCATAATATAATGCAACTTAGCAAAACATTATATATAGATATATTAACTTTTTATAAAAAAAAGAACATAAATATAGAAGATGTACCTAACTATATAGAATACAATAAGGTAATATTTTCAATACAAATGAAAAAGATAAAGATGCATGAAATGTTACAAAATAATGCATTAGGAACAAATATAAAATTAACTATAGAAAATACATTAGATATATATGACTCTATTATAATACTTATAAATTCTATTTATATTGTTATTATTAAAGACAATGCAAACGATTGCATTTATCATTCAGACGGAGAACAAATTAAGCAAAATCTTAGTACTAATATCATACCAATAGATAAAAATATAAAAGAATATACGAATTTTATGCAATATATATCTTTGCTAACACATAAAATAGTGTCATATAATACAGATGTAATAATACTCAAAATAATACCTTTCACTGTATCTACCATTCTTAGATCTTCCTTTAAAAAAACACAAAAGCGATTTAATTTAAAAAATGAAATAAAATGCATTGAAAAAATGCTTATCCATTACAGTGAACAATCAACATGTTCACTAACAGCTATTGACCATGCAAATATAACACATGTTGTTACAAACATACAACATGATATCAATATAGGTAGTAACAGTATTGATAGTGACATAATACCAACTATGATATTTAATACCTCAGGAAATAAAGCATCTATTGAAAGCAATGTTATTGAAAATGAGAATATAACTGACAATATTAATACAAGTGAAATACAAAACATTAATCAAGACTTGTTACAAACATTATCTATAATAGATAACTTTCATAATGAAATAAAGTATGGGCCTGAATATGTATGTACCATTTGTAACCAAATGTGGCACAAACAAACTATTAAAGATATAAAAAATATTAGTAATCACAAAACTTTTTTACTGTGTAACATAAGTGTTTATAAAACAAATTATATATGTAATACATGCTATCAATACGTAATAAAAAAAAATACCACCATGTTCAGTCTACAATGGAATGAGTTTTCCCAAAATACCATCTGAACTTCATTTACATAATTTAGAAGAAAGATTAATATCTCCAAGAATTCCTTTTTTGCAAATTAAAACATTACCACGTGGATTTCAAAAAGCATTAACAGGTGCTGTAGTTAATGTACCAGTTGATGTTATGACAACTATTACAATATTACCAAGACAAATAAGTGATAATATGACAATACCTATTAAATTAAAAAGAAAGTTACGTTATAAATCATACATACATTATGAAAATGTAAGGCCTAATATAGTAAAAAAAGCTGCCTTATATTTAGCTTATAATAGTGATTTATTTAAAGAATATGGCATAACCATAAATACAGATTGGGAATATATGCCATATGAAGAAACTACTACTAAAGATACATCTGATGCAAATGTTACATCAAGTAGTTCAGATAACATACCTGTGGGTAATTTAGATACATTATTAACAAATGAAATAATTGCAACAGATAATATTAATGTACTAAGTTTAGCTCCAGCTGAACATAACACACCACGTGGACTATATGAAGATAAAGATTCAGAATATTTAGCATTTCCAACAATTTTTTGTGGAAAACGTAGAACAGATGATAAAGATAGACACATAGCTATACATTATAGTACTATATGTAAATGGGAATTAAGATGTTATGATAAAAGAGTTGCCAATTGTATAACAAATTTGTTCTTTAAATTAAAAAAATTACAAATTAAACAAATACAAGATAACATTTTTATATCACTTAGGAAGTATTTTACTAATGGCAAAATTATAACAGTAAAAGATATAAAAGACAACTTACAAAGCATATTACAATATAATGAAGGTTACAAAATATTAAAAACAATAAGAAGTTCTCCACCTTACTGGGAACATTGCAAAAAAGATTTATTTGCAATGATAAGACAATTGTATAACAAATTTGTTCTTTAAATTAAAAAAATTACAAATTAAACAAATACAAGATAACATTTTTATATCACTTAGGAAGTATTTTACTAATGGCAAAATTATAACAGTAAAAGATATAAAAGACAACTTACAAAGCATATTACAATATAATGAAGGTTACAAAATATTAAAAACAATAAGAAGTTCTCCACCTTACTGGGAACATTGCAAAAAAGATTTATTTGCAATGATAAGACAATTAGGTATCCCAACTTTTTTCCTAACTTTATCAGCAGCAGAAACAAAATGGTACCATTTAATTAATATATTGTTACGCATAAAGAATGCAACTGAATGTACCAGAGAAGAATTTAACAATATGTCATGGGAAACAAAATGCACTTTAATACAACAAGACCCAATAACATGTGCACGCCACTTTGATTATCAAGTAAGAAAATTATTTAATTGCATTTTATTACACAAGACTAATCCAATAGGTAAAGTAACAGACTATTTTTATAGAGTTGAATTTCAACAAAGAGGATCACCACACATACATGCATTGTTATGGATAAATAATGCACCACAATATAGCATAGACAAAGATGACAAAGTAATTAAATTTATTGACAAACACATAACATGTACAAAAACAGAAGACACATCTTTAAGCTCTTTACTGCCATTACAAAAACATGGACATACTAAAAATTGCCGTATTAAGCATCAGCGAACATGCAAATATCAATTTCCAAGATATCCTATGGCTAATACAATGATATTAAAGCCATTACAATTAGAAGAAACACCTACTACATTAAAAGAACACCTAGATGTTATTCATTCAACAATGAATACAGAGCAATTTGCAGATTACACATTTGAAAACTTTTTAGAACAACTGCAAATGACTGAGGAACAATATATAACATGCATACGATCACAAATAAAAAAAACAACTATTGTTTTAAAAAGAATGCCATCTGAATGTTATATTAATAATTACAATAAAATAATTTTACAAGCATGGCAAGCTAACATAGATATACAGTATGTTTTAGATGCATATGCTTGTGCTGTATATATTGTATCATATATTAGTAAATCTCAACGTGGACTAAGTAAAATAATAGCACAAGCAGCGAAAGAAGTTACCAATAATGTAAATATTAAAGAACAATTAAAAATCATTGTCAATAAATTTTTAAATTGTACTGAAATTAGTGCACAAGAAGCTGCTTACCTTATATTGCAAATACCATTAAGAAAAAGTTCACGTTCATTTGTATTTATCAATACAAGTATGCCAGAAAAACGTACATACTTAATGAAAGACATCAATACACTTAATATAATGCCTGAAACTTCAACAGAGGTTCAATTTGACAATGTAGTTAACAAGTATAGTAAACGCCCAATTACATTAGAACAATGTACTTTAGCTGATTATGCATCAAAATACAATACAAAACAAAAAACACAGAACAAAAAACTGCAAAGTACTTATGATGACTTACTTTTAGAAACTAATTTTTATAGCTCAGATGATGAAGAACTTGAAATAAATACATTATCTAATAACTTAAGCAATAAAATTTACAAGGAACGTACCAAAAACAAAATTATACGTTATTGTAGATTTAATAAGATTAATGATACTGAAAATCATTACAGAGAATTACTAATGCTTTACTACCCATGGAGAATAGAAAGTAATATAATTTCACAAAAAAGTACATATTATGAAAGATACTTAGAAGTAAAAAAAGAGGTAGACACAAACTGTAACTTGTATAATAAACAAAATATAATAATTAATGAAGAAGAAACATATAATGACAATGATATGATAGTACCACCCGCTTCACCTACAACATAATATCAATAGATAACCAAGAACAAACTACACAAGACTATCAAAAAGATGCAACATATGACTTATCACTAGATTTAGGAATAAGAACTACTACAGAAGAAGAATTATTAATACAAAATATACTCCCACAAGAAGAATATGATAATATTATGCTAAATTTAACAGCTGAACAACTAAATTTTTTATATCATCATTTAAATTGGCTAAAAACAAAAACAACATCTTTCTTCACTTTTTGTACTGGTGGTGCAGGAGTAGGCAAAAGTTTTCTAATAACTGCACTCCACCAAACATTATTACGATACTATAATACTAAAGCAGGAGAAAATCCAGACAACGTTCACATATTACTAACAGCACCAACAGGAAAAGCAGCACATAATATAGAAGGACAAACATTACATAGTACATTTAAAATTCCAGTTTCTCATCATTTACATATAAGCAATTAACACATGAAAATAGAGCTGCATTACAAAGTAAATTATTGCATTTAAAAGTATTAATAATAGATGAAATATCAATGGTTGGAACAAATATGTTCACTTTTATACACAATAGATTGCAAGAAATAAAATCATCTACTGAACCATTTGGAGGAATATCTATAATAGCAATTGGAGACTTTTATCAATTGAAACCAGTGTTTGATACATATATATTTGAAAACTCAAAGCATATGTATGGACCATTAAGTACAAACTTATGGCAAACACATTTTAAATTATTTGAACTCACTAAAATAATGAGACAAATTAATGATTTACCATTCGCACAAATGCTTAATAGACTAAGAATAGGTGAACAAACAAGTATTGATGTGCAAACTTTAAAATCTTGCGAAATAGAACCAGACGCAACATTAATACAAACTATACCATACATTATGGGTACTAACAATGAAGTAAATGAAATAAATAACAATGTTTTGATGCAACACATAAAAAACTATGCAATGTATACAACAGTAGCTATAGATACAGTAGCAGGAGACTTAACTGCAGAAGTGAAAGAAATAATATTACAAAAATTACCTACAAACGCAACACAGACAATGGGCTTGCCCAAAATATTAAATATTGCCATAAAATTACGTTACGATCTAACTTCTAATATTAATGTAAATGACGGTTTAACTAATGGTGCAACAGGTATAGTGCAATATGTTGATATTGCAAATAATATTCCAATTATTGTCTGGATACAATTTGATAATAACAAAATCGGTAAACAAACAAGACAACAAAATAAACACCTATACAATGCAAGTATTTCTTCAACTTGGACACCTATACTACCAATTTCTCGTCATTTCCAATACGGTAAAAAATTCATAACTATAATTCGAAAACAATTTCCATTACGACAATCATCTGCACGCACTATACACAGAACACAAGGTGAAACAATAGAACCATTATATATACATTTCAATAACAGCAAAACACACCATTTACATTATGTAGCAATCAGCAGAGCTAAATCTCTAAAAAATATATACATTAAAAACTTTAATGAAAGTAAAATATTAACACACTTTAAAGTCCATGAAGAAATGTTTCGCTTGAGAACATATATGTCATTACAAATATCTATACCACAAATACATCAATATGACAAAAATTTCACACTTGTAATGCATAACATAAGATCGCTGCAAAAACATTTTAAAGCAATGCAAGCTGATACTAATATATTAAGTGCTGACATATTGGGTCTAACTGAAATCAACATTACATACAAAGCACCTTCTGACACATACAATATTGATCATTATGATTGTATAATATTTGACAAATTTTATAATAAACACGCAAAACATGGAATAGCTATATATTACAAGAAACAACATGTAGTACATCCAATATACACAACTGAACAACAAATTGACATTTTGAGATTCGTACAAGAAATTAACAACATACAATACCTGATAGTAATTATATACAAGCCACCTAAAGTTGCACTACAAACATTATTAACAATTTTAAGTACAACATTGAATGCATATCCACATCATAAATATATCATAATGGGTGATTTTAATACTGATATACAACAAGAAACATACAATAGCAAATTACTAATAAATTACATGCAAACACATTTTAATTGCGAACAAAAAATAAACACACCTACAACAGATTACAACTCTTTGCTAGACCACATTTTTACAAATGCACATGTAACAAATTATGGCACATTAGAATCATATTACAGTGACCACAAACCAATATGGATAGGTATTTGACAAAAAATGCATTAAAGTTTTGCAATGCAAAATAATAATTTGCTTTTTTCATTCATGGCAATATCCTTAATAAATGCATTATATTTTACAGATGATTTCTATTGAAGAATTAAAAAACAGCAAAGAAGACAACACAAAGCCATATCAAAAAGCACTTCGTGTCAACATCATCAGATGTTCAACAAAGACATATTATCGCAATTCAAAGCAAGAAAATAGAGTTTTGTACCACTTGGCTTTGGCAGATGAAACCGGCACTATAAAAGCGACATGTTATGATGAATCATACTATATGCAAACAAAAGAACAAAATGGAATAATAATACGCAATTATTTGTATAAGAATGGTATATTGTTGATAACAAAGCAAACAAAAATTGCAAGAATGCCACCCTTTACAATTTACGCAGGTATAATACAGGAAGCTGAACAAATTCTACAGCCACAGGCACCACCTGTATCTCCCATAAAAACTGTCCGTGAAGCTGCTGTAAAGACAGTTATGAGTGTGTCAGGAACAATAAGAAAGGTAAGCTACATTTCATAACTTTTAATTGAAATGTCATTTAATTACTGTTATAAAGTGCTCAGTTTTACAACTACATAACTGTAACAAATTGTATCCATTGAAATGTACTTATAAATGCTTTTGATAACATGTAAAGACATAAATTAGAATAAACAATTACAAATATGCAAGGAACTATGTTAAAAAGTAACTAAAAAATTCAGAAAATAATTGTGTTTAAATATAAAGTAACCAGCTTACAACATAAAGAAAGCAGCAGTTAATTACCAATACAACGTAAGTAAATTGTTTTTTTATATATTATACAAAGCAGCAGTTGATTACCAATACAACGTAAGTAAAATTTTTGGTATATAATACTATTAACAAAAAGCTTTATACACAATCACTAACTAAAGCATATACTTCTCTCAAACAAGTACTTGTACAACAAAATAAAATGTGTACAATATTATTTGCAACAAATTAATAATACATAATCACAGGAACCAGCTATTAACAAAAATAAAGCGTAAGTAAAAACATTTCTATATATTATACCTACGTACAAGGTAAGTAAAATTTTCTATATTTCACTTTAATCTAAAAGGTACATACAATGATACTGACAACCATACAGCATTCACTTGTTTCAACAAGTACTTGTATATTGCAACATTATTTTACTGCCATACAACTATTAAGCAACGCTAACAAGTAAGTAAAATATTTCTATATATCACTATTTACAAAAACAAAAAAATGCAACAGTAAAAAGATGTACGTTACACTGATGTATATAAACAACCACTTCTTTACCAGCAAAGGTTATGTATTGTAAAGCAACTTATATTTATTTATTTCATTATTGTATACTTCAAATAATATGTAAAGAAATGCTACTAATTTTTTTTCTGTACTTCATAACAACATAATAGCTATAGTTATTACTTAAATGCACTAAAAAAAATAATATTGCATTAACATAAATATATAAACACAGCAACAAATTATTATTTTATATACTGCAGGTAGAAGATGCAAAAACTATCTTTGTTAATGGACAAGACGCGAAAATAAAAAGTATTACCATTAATGACGCCACAGACTCTGTCAAAATTTCTCTCTGGAGAGAAGCAAGTGACTTTACTACGGACATAGGACAATATGTACAGTTAACACACTTGTCTGTACACATGTTCAATGGAGAAAAAATATTGAACACAACTAGAAATACTACAATACAAGTAAGTAATAATTCTTTTAACAGCTATTATCGTAAATCAAAACAATAAGGGAAAGTTAGTAATATAACAATCTCTCTACAGGAAAAACAACCACCACATGAAGACATTAATGTCACATTATTTGGAGTAGAAAAAACACATCAGGAAAAAAGCACAATGGCTGTGCAAATCACAGAAAGTGATCACATCCAATCCATGAATATAGACAATACCATTTTAATGGACTTTTTAAATATTGAAACTGATACTGAAGACTTAGAAAATTCACTAATGCGGTACTTACCAATATCATTGAATGTTTTATTTTGCAATGGATGCATTACCGAAATAATTAAGGAACTGTAACATCATAAAAAAATTGTTTTACTGCACTACAACTATGTTTACCAAAAAAAACGTATTATTTTTACAGATACTGTTTTGCTTGTTTACATTTCATAGCATATTTGCACAATTTTTTATGTCTTGCTATACATTACTATGTTTGACTTTGCATTTTTTATAATTGTATCTGTTACAATTTGTTCAAATTATAAACATGACTAACTGAAAATATATATCCTAAAAGTGTTCCATGTTTTTTTTCAAACTAAAGTTTATTGCCTTATATGCTATTCATCTCTTACCAGTCATTTGTTACTGACAATTCTATCTATTTACAATGTACAAATTATTTAGAAAAATCTTAAGACTACAGATTAATAAATACCAAAACTGTTTTAACATGACTTGTAACTTTGTACATTGCACAATAATGCCAGTTGAAAACATATATATTTTTCCTACTTCATTTAAATGTATAATATTGTTACAGTCATAATTGAAATGCTTATATTACACAAATATAAGACATGCTGAGCAAGAAAAAATTCATATATTGTACATATACTTACAAATAAAAATTTTGTGCATTACCATTGCTTTTGGCTTATATTTACAACAAACAGTAAATATTATACGTTTCCTAGTGTATTATAAAAATGCAAACTTAATTGCACATTCAAATATGATTTAATATTCTACAATTGCTATACATAATTAAATACCACTTCTTCCACAGGAATTGTGCTGTTATGTTTTTTCATAAATACTAATAATTGCCACACTACCTTTGCAAAATTTCAAGTTACAAAAAAATTACTTCCATTATATCGAAACTAGAAGAAGAAATAAAAGCATCGCCATTTACAATGCTAATAGCTCAAACTTTCCTAATGCGAGACCTATTGCATTGTAAATGCTTGTTTTTATTTGCAAGAACGAGTTTCCTGTGGGTGAAAATTATGTGACATTGGGTAATTCACGCTTCACAGAGCACATTTCACCTGCATAATTAAAATTTCACTCAGGGTAATTCTGAGGTTGTAGCAGTGGGGAAGTAGAAGGGTAGGGTGGGTGGCGTAGAGAGCACGATTCAATCACAGCAGCAAAGGGGTCCCGGGGTCCTGCCCTAATGTAAGAAAAGGAGTGCAAGAAATTAAATTGTAGCAATTGGGGCCAGAGGAGATTTCTATAGCAACTACTGCTACCGCCTCTGGGCCTAGGCTCTTACTTCCTGGGACACATTGTAATGAGTAAACAGGTGAGTGCTGAACTACGCCGAAATGACCTCAAAGCGCTTTGATAAATGAGGCGAACAATATGGGTGATAATCCTTTTTATTGCAGTGATGTGGTGACATGCCTTCAAATGTGCTAGGCCAGCCCGTGATACTTGGCACGGCGGGTCCACGCTCCGGACCCAGACAGGAGCTCTCATGCGTGGCCATGCACACTGCCCAAGGGGGCCCCCTGGAGATCAGGGCCCCCACACCGCGGGGGCTACGTCGGTTATTGTTAAGCCCATGACATATATATATATATATATATATATATATATATATATATATATATATATATATATATGCCGCTCACGTGAAAAGATCACTGCACACTCGCGGGGATGGTTCAGAGTAGCTTTAATGAGCAGAGTGCACTGGGACAGGAACAGACTAATTTGCATGTAGCCAGGTTCTGAGCTGGGATGGTGCAGTGAGCTAAAAAACGGTGATGGATCAAGCCCTGATCTCTTGACTGGGTAGGAGTATTCTGCATCATTCAGAAACTCTGTCCATCACCACCCCCTTTTCCAAAATCGATTTTGTCCACACTAAGTGTGGGAGGGTATACTCAGACGTGAGTCCCTTGCTCATTGCACCATCAGGATTCAAGCAAGCCGGGCCGACAACGGCTGAAATGCCAGAAACCGGTCCCCGGAAGCTTGTTTCCTTCCCAGTATAGGAATTGGCTTGGTAGTTTGGTTTGCCCTGTTCCCATCATGCACTGGGACAGGAACAGACTAATTTGCATGTAGCCAGGTTCTGAGCTGGGATGGTGCAGTGAGCTAAAAAACGGTGATGGATCAAGCCCTGATCTCTTGACTGGGTAGGAGTATTCTGCATCATTCAGAAACTCTGTCCATCACCACCCCCTTTTCCAAAATTGATAATCCTTTTTATTGCAGTGATGTGGTGACATGCCTTCAAATGTGCTAGGCCAGCCCGTGATACTTGGCACGGCGGGTCCACGCTCCGGACCCAGACAGGAGCTCTCATGCGTGGCCATGCACACTGCCCAAGGGGGCCCCCTGGAGATCAGGGCCCCCACACCGCGGGGGCTACGTCGGTTATTGTTAAGCCCATGACATATATATATATATATATATATATATATATATATATATATATATATATATATATATATATATATATATATATATATATATATATATATATATATGCCGCTCACGTGAAAAGATCACTGCACACTCGTGGGGATGGTTCAGAGTAGCTTTAATGAGCAGAGTGCTTGGATAGCTGTACAAGGACGGGGAAATGATGAGTCCTGTTTCGTCAAAGTCCTGACGCGTTTCGAGGGTGTAGTCCCTCTTCCTCAGAGGACGACGAGTAGATTACAGGGAGGCCGGAAGCAGTTCCACATATATGGCACGCCCCTGATTGGGCGGTACTGGATGCACTGATGCCTCATGGAACTTGTAGTCCAGCTGTGATGATTACCGCTGATGCTTCGTTACCCGTCTTCTTGCGCTGCACATCAAAGGCATCCTCTGGGCATCCCCTCGCCAGCCAGGCGACGTCTCGGGCAGGGGACGGAATAATGTCCGTGAACCCAGCAAACTGGATGTTTGCTAACTCCTCCCAAGTTGCCGCGTGGCGGTGCTCAGCGCGTGCAGTTTTGCTGTGGGGCTCAAAGTTCCATCAAAGCTCTGTTTGCACTCTTGCGGCGGGTGCTGCATGGAATGGTGATGGAACCATTCAACATATGCCGCTCACGTGAAAAGATCACTGCACACTCGCGGGGATGGTTCAGAGTAGCTTTAATGAGCAGAGTGCTTGGATAGCTGTACAAGGACGGGGAAATGATGAGTCCTGTTTCGTCAAAGTCCTGACGCGTTTCGAGGGTGTAGTCCCTCTTCCTCAGAGGACGACGAGTAGATTACAGGGAGGCCGGAAGCAGTTCCACATATATGGCATTCCCCTGATTGGGCGGTACTGGATGCACTGATGCCTCATGGAACTTGTAGTCCAGCTGTGATGATTACCGCTGATGCTTCGTTACCCGTCTTCTTGCGCTGCACATCAAAGGCATCCTCTGGGCATCCCCTCGCCAGCCAGGCGACGTCTCGGGGATGGGGCAGGGGACGGAATAATGTCCGTGAACCCAGCAAACTGGATGTTTGCTAACTCCTCCCAAGTTGCCGCGTGGCGGTGCTCAGCGCGTGCAGTTTTGCTGTGCGGCTCAAAGTTCCATCAAAGCTCTGTTTGCACTCTTGCGGCGGGTGCTGCATAGAATGGTGATGGAACCATTCAACATATGCCACTCACGTGAAAAGATCACTGCACACTCGCGGGGATGGTTCAGAGTAGCTTTAATGAGCAGAGTGCTTGGATAGCTGTACAAGGACGGGGAAATGATGAGTCCTGTTTCGTCAAAGTCCTGACGCGTTTCGAGGGTGTAGTCCCTCTTCCTCAGAGGACGACGAGTAGATTACAGGGAGGCCGGAAGCAGTGGGGAAGTAGAAGGGTAGGGTGGGTGGCGTAGAGAGCGCGATTCAATCACAGCAGCAAAGGGGTCCCAAGGTCCTGCCTAAATGTAAGAAAAGGAGTGCAAGAAATTAAATTGTAGCAATTGGGGCCAGAGGAGATTTCTATAGCAACCACTGCTACCGCCTCTGGGCCTAGGCTCTTACTTCCTGGGACACATTGTAATGAGTAAACAGGTGAGTGCTGAACTACGCCGAAATGACCCCAAAGCGCTTTGATAAATGAGGCGAACAATATGGGTGATAATCCTTTTTATTGCAGTGATGTGGTGACATGCCTTCAAATGTGCTAGGCCAGCCCGTGATACTTGGCACGGCGGGTCCACGCTCCAGACCCAGACAGGAGCTCTCATGCGTGGCCATGCACACTGCCCAAGGGGGCCCCCTGGAGATCAGGGCCCCACCGCGGGGGCTACGTCGGTTATTGTTAAGCCCATGACATATATATATATATATATATATATATATATATATATATATATATATATATATATATATATATATATATATATATATATATATATATATATATATATATATATATATATATATATATATATATATATTACCTACTGGCGGTCGCCAGTAGGTATATATAGTTAGGATTTTTTCCCTATGGCATTTCTGAAAATTCTATGTCTAATAACTTTGGCGTTTGTGGACGGAATCGGCTGAAATTTTCAGGAAAATGGCACATTTCGTTTCTGAGCAGCCCCTGAAAATTTGGTGGGGTTTCGTCAAGGGGGGGCCGAGAAAAAAGGGGGGTCCCAAAACGCGTTTTTCCCATTCATTTTTCCATAGGGCGGTTGGACTCACTTTTAGCTCGAACGGCTGAATGGATTTGCACGAAACTTGGCAAAATTGTAGGGACTGTTAGCCCGATGTGCCTTTGCTAGGTCTCAATATATGTGCTTCAGTGGATTTTGAGAAATTAACGTTTAAATCAAGATATATATCTGTAACAGCGCTCCGGGCAGCGATCCGGTCCGCTTACTTTTCGCGTTTCGGAACTTTGCGCGCAGAAAGCTGATTGGCTCTCCGGTGTCTGTCAACATTCTAAACAGTCCGGAGCGGCCGCCATCTTGTCTCTCGGAAGGATCGAGAGAGAAGAAGAGGTGAAAAACGAAGGGGGAATTTAATGAAAGGGGGCAAGGTATCCCCCTCTTGACCCCCTAAATGTAAATGTAAATGTATAGGCATTTATATAGCGCACTACTTACCCGTAGGGTCCCAAGGCACTTCGACCGCTGCGAAACCCTTCCTGGCTTCCCTGAGAGATGGTCCCTTAATGGGTATCTCCAGGGTGAGACCAGGCATCCCCGGCGGTCTAGTGGGGCCGTTAGTGAAGATGAGGCAAGCTAATGCCCAGAGTTGCCGAGTGTGATCGCTGATCAGAGTGGGCACCGAGGCGAGAGAATTATCGAGTCCGCTGACCCTGGTCCAGAAGCCTGCCGCGCCGGGAATCGAACCCTGGTCCCGGGCCGTCCTCTGCTCTCGGGTCTGCCGCCTCTAACCAGTGAGCCACACTACTTCACTAGGAATGTTGTTGGGGTTATTAAAGGGTCCCGTGGGGAAAAGAAAAAAAAATGATTTTTCACGGTAGAAGCGCTTCACGGGCCGCGAACTGGGCCGCAAACTGGTAGCGAAACGGGAATTCGCCATTTTGTGCTTCGTTAATTAAATTACTAGGTATAAGGGGGTGCGGGAGACGTATCCTAATCCCCTATGTTTCCTGAGGGTGGCTGAGGAGGCTGATATATGTTGATACATCTCTTCCAGCGGCTGTGCGTGAGCTTTTTTTTTTTTTGCTGCGTGACAGTCCGGAGCGGCCGCCATCTTGTCTCTCGGTAGGATCGAGAGAGAAGAAGAGGTGAAAAACGAAGGGGGAATTTAATGAAAGGGGGCAAGGTATCACCCTCTTGACCCCCTAGGAATGTTGTTGGGGTTATTAAAGGGTCCCGTGGGGAAAAAAAAAAAAAATGATTTTTCATGGTAGAAGCGCTTCACGGGCCGCGAACTGGGCCGCAAACTGGTAGCGAAACGGGAATTCACCATTTTGTGCTTCGTTAATTAAATTACTAGGTATAAGGGGGTGCGGGAGACGTATCCTAATCCCCTATGTTTCCAGAGGGTGGCTGAGGAGGCTGATATATGTTGATACATCTCTTCCTGCGGCTGCGCCATCTTGCCTTTTTTCCAATGCCACAACTTTGTCGTGCACGGCAGCCATTTTAGATGCCAGGCTGGTCCCAGGCTATCACCTACCCCTGCGGATGTAGTTTATGGCCCCAGCTGTAGAGAATTCAGACATGCCAACCCTCCCGATTCAGGCGTGTGACTACTGATTTCAGTGCTAGTCTCCCGCCTCCCGATTTCTGCAAGCAAAAACCCGGGGGCATATTACGAACAACTAGCGATAATTTTTGTCTCTAACTTGTTTAGAGACAAAAATTATCGCCGCACATCGGCGATTTTTATCGCAGATAAACCTTGCTATTATCGCAGAAAAGTCAGCGATATTCATGTATTATCGAGCAAATGCTCTTAGCCATGTTATCCACCTCCCATTGGATAACATGGCTAAGAACTGCTCAGGGCAGGTGTTAGATTTTGGAGATATTCGCGCTTAGCGCGAATATCTCCAAAAGTTGGTAATAGGAGAAAGCGATGTTAGGGACTGTTTCCAGTCGCTACCATCTTGGCACGCCACTTTGCATGTTATTAGTGATAAGTATCACTGACATGCAAAGCGGGGCCCAAGATGGTCGCTATCTCCTTTTAGCTGTCACTAACTGGTGTTAGCGACAGCTTGGTAATAGGGAGATAATTTTATCTCCGCTTTCATGGCTTTTAAAGCCAAAAAAGCGGAGATAAACCCCCTTGATAATATGCCCCACGATTCCTTGGGGGTTTCAGCTGACAGGGCTTGGTATTGTGTTACATGGTAATTTTTCCAGGAAACATCAGAGGGTCGATGCAGGGGTTCTAGAAGAGATGATAAACCATTTAAGCCTCATGAACAAGCGCATGGTCTTTTAAAGATTTGTGAAGTACTCGGGGCGGCGGTGTGTGTGTGTGCCCTCTTTCAGGAGCGGGCGGGGGGGCACTGCCAGCAACTTGCCAGGTCAGGTAGTGTTCTACACGTGCATCACCCTTTCTCTGCCTGCTATTGCGCTCCATGCTTCGGAAAGGTAAGAAAAAGAACGTGCATTTGAGTTTGAAATGTCCGATCCTGCAGCAGCACACTTCCAGAGCCCACACATGACAATAACCCGATTCAAGGCCCTATTCACCCGTTTTAAAAAAAATAGATAACACTCCAACAAAGTAAGATTATAAAACTTTATTAACTTTTAACTATAATGAACGGAACAAAAACTAAAAACATTTAAACAATTTTCAACTCAAAAAGCAACAATGGTTAGAAGCTGTCTTTTGTGCGAATAGTCCCAAGGCAGCACAACGTGCAGAGTTCTGGACGGCACCCAGGTGATGTCGCCTGGGTGCCGCACTGGTTTTGGAATCCTACAATGCAGCACAGAAAAACAGCGTGGGGCGTCCCGGGTGGTGCGGGGGGAGGCCTCGTCAGTAGCGGTCTGTTGTGCGAATAGTCCCAAGGCAGCAGAACGCGTTGAGATGTTGATGGGACTGTGTCCAGTGTCCCATGGCTGACACAACATGTACGACAGGCACCCAGGTGATGTCCAGTAAACTGCCGCACTGGTTTTGGTATCTTACAATGCTGCTCCGAAAATTGGCCTGGATGTTGAGTGCCTCAGTTGAGAGTTCTGAGCAGTGCTTGTAAGACTGTCTGAAGCTTATTTGCACCTGCTGCAGCTTCACTATTGCCCTGGTGTGGCCAAAGGTGGCACATGACATAGGCGGCCGGCTCCCGAGGTCCGGCGGAACTTTTTTCCTTTTCCTTTCTGCTTCTTTTCCTACAATCCGTTTCATCTGAAGACACGACCAGGTCCCTGAATGTGTGCAGGGGGACGCTATTGATTGAATGAAAATGGCGGCTTGACACAAAGCTGACTCAAGCGTTACTGTTGATGCTATACAGACAAAAATTGGTTTTCAGTTTGTACATTCTTCAGGTTTTTTTTTTCCATCCAAGTCTGATTGAGAGTTTGTAGAAAAATGGCTTCAGATTTTCCACATACTACTCTTCAACATTCTTCCTAAATGTAACAATGTGAAACTCACTAGGAGAACGGCTGTTTCTGTTTCCTTTCAAAATGCTGCCAACAATATTTTCTGAATGGAAGACACCATCTTGTAGCATAAAGGGCCGAAAGGGGTTCTGGTCTGGCCGATGGTTGGTGGAGACATTTTGACTATATCTTGGACCTGCCCGGCCTCGCCCAAAATGGCGCCGGTATAAATGGGACTCGTAACTCCTTGCCCGCAAATGTATATCTAGAAAATGTTATTGTAAGTGGCCCTGTCGTATTTTAATTACAAAATGTACGTCCACCGATTCCGCAACTGTTAGACACCTTTGTTCTTGCAACCTAATGGCCCGCTCGTTACGTTCTTCTACAGTGTAAATGTCTCCTCATCATATACGATTTCAGTTTGCTCCGTGGCCGGCCCACGTGGTTATAGGCCCGTATTTGTATACTGACATTTTCACAATAAAGGTTTTTAAAACAAAACACGGTAGTAGTATTTACATTGGTAAAGTTTTTACTTTTAGTCACTGTTTTCGAATCAGTAAAGGCAAGTGAAATAAAGCAGTCCAATTACATGACGGATAAAAGGTATAATATGTAGGAACGCAGTAAAGATAAATGCTTAAGGGCAGTTGTGTTTTTCATGTCTGCAATATAAAGTGATCGATAAGAATCTGATAATCAGGCGTATCGGCGACTAAGACAGCAGGCCGAATCTCTTTTACTCAACGGCTCCGTCATGGAAGGAAGAAATGCCCTTTTTCTCGAAAAAGGAATATATTTTACTTACAAGACAGTTGTAAATTTTCGGGGAAAGTACATTAGCCTGGAATATTATAACATATGTTTGAAAAAAAAATATTGTTCGAAAACAATAAAAAGCGTAATTTTTAGGTCATATGACCAAGCTTTTCATCATTAAATTAACAAAAGTAAAATGAACCAATGAAAAGTTTTATTAACAAGTCACATGACCTGTTATGCTTACGTTACGCGCTGCGCGCCGCGCCTCGGATCACTTCCGGGTGCGGTAACGCGGCGTGTCATATAACGCATTACGCGACAACGTAGGTCAAGAATATAGTCAAAATGTCTCCACCAACCAGCGTTCGGAACACAACCCCTTTCAGCAGTCCAAAAAGTTCTGTTAAATGACAACAGAGGGGACAGGCAACAAGAACCATCAGTCAAAGAGGGGAGGGCAAGTTCTTCTCTTCCGGGTCATGTTGGGGCGCTACCGGAACTGATCGAATTGGTAGTCTACAGTGTTTCTGGATGTTTCAGACTAAAGCTGGCGTCAGCATGAGACCACTACCATCTCGTAGCTCCGTCGTGGCCATTCCACGAGCAATCATGGCAGCCGCTCCCCACCAGAAGCCTGCGGGAGTCGGAGGCCCCCAAGACTTTTGTAGAATCTTCACGGCTGAGGGGACGCTTTTCGAGAATGGGACCCAAGCCCTATCAGGGAAGCGTCCGAGTTCAAAGGTGTCCCAGGGCCATTTTAGTGGACCAGGCCCAAAACCGAAGAGCCGGCCGCCATTTTGAGAGTCCTGTGGCAGCCGCCTATCGCTGCACCGCAAGAGTGGGCGCAATTCAGCTGGATGGTGGGCAAGACGCTGTAGCCGCAAGAGTGGGCGCAACTCAGCTGGATGGGACAAGGTTCAGAATTGAAGAGTCATCAAAAGGCAAAAAGTTCCGCCGGACCCCGGGAGCCGGCCGCCTATGTCGGGGGCGATCTCAGGCTACACCAGTACTATAAGACTTGGGGAGGGTGTCGGAGCCAAGCGTCTTCTCCGAGTCCATGGCCATCACACCGCCCCTCAGGGGCCTCCGTCAAGCTGTTTAGGAAGGTAACATATCACATTGTTTTCTAATGCAGTCAGGTCCATAAAACGACACTCACTTACTTTGAGAATAGTGAAGCTGCAGTAGGTGGGAATAAGCTTCAGACAGTGTTACAAGCGCTGCTCAGAACTCTTAACTATGGCACCCAACATCCAGAACTTATGCCATTTGAGAATGGCAGTGACATCGAAGCAACTCAGGGACCAAAACCATTAACGTACTTTCACGTATGAAAATCTTACTTGGGGAGGGGGCAGGAGCGAAGCGGCCCCTCCCAGTCAGCGCCACCACACCGTATGTTGAAAATTTGAAGCCATCGTTCTACAAAGTCAACCAAACTTGGATTGAAAAATCTAGAAAAATGTACAAACTGAAAACCAGTTTTGGTCTGCATAGCATCAGTAGCAACGCTTGAGTCAGCTTTGTGTCAAGCCGCCATTTTGATTCAACAAAGCACAGGCATTGAAAAAGGCTCAAACTCAGAACTCTGAACTATGGCACCCAACATCCAGGAGCTTGCCATCCGGATTTTGGAGCCTTGTGCTGCTTTCGACCTATTCACACATCGGTCCACTACTGACATCATCTTATAAACCAACGTTATGTAAATAGTTTTTTAATAAAATGTTTTACCCTGTTTCTTTGCTGGTGTGTTGTCTATATTTTTAATATTTGCATAGGGTTTGTCGTTATTTTGTGCGGGATGGGTGATGGAGCCGAGTTGTCTTGCAGCCCTCATGGTGTGGAGCTCAGTTCATCTCACTATTTTCGTATTTCTCATGAAGGGTTGTTCCTAATATTTCTATTTTAGCGAGGTCAAAAAGAGATCCAATTAGTGGCCTACTGATTTTGCTTGATTACTTTTATTTTTTTACACGATTTTTCACTATCTGCAAAGACTAAACAGAGTATTGCGACTTTGTGCTTGTTTGTAAATAGAGAATGATCCAAAGAGAACCAATTCTAAAACAGTAAATGCTTGGACAACAATCAATCAAATGGAGAGACAAGCAGGCACGTCGGATTACAACGGGGGTAAAGGCCTGCGTTAACTACCCTTCAGTATCTGCAAAGAGAGAGTACTACTAAGACAAAAGAGGGGAGGGGGGGGGTGCAGCGTTCAAAGCACATCAGCGTGCATAAATACGAAAATGTTTTTATCTATCACGTACTTGACATTTTAAAGCTTTTCATATTTGCTATTAAAAAACCAATGAAATTCACAGAAAAAACCATAGGTTATAGTGGATATATAGTTAGGAATTTGCATTTACAAAACCTTGAAAATTCAATGAAAAAAACATTGGTTTTAGGCCATATATAGTTAGGGATTTGCATTTACAAAACCTTATTTTACTCGCATAAAACCATTGAAATTCCATATATAGTTATAAGCGCTAACTATATATCGCGCACCCGCAATCCACTGCTGATGATGTCACATATTACATCATTCATGACATGGTTAGTGACATCACTGATGACATCACTGATGACATCTCAAATGACATCACTGATCCTATCCTATATATATATATATATATATATACACACATATATGTACATACAAATATATATATATATATATATACACACATATATGTACATACAAATATATATATATATATATATATATATATATATATATATATATATATATATATATATATATATATATATATATATATATATATATATATATATATATATATATTGCACAGTTCTTAAATCTCAATGAAATATTTGGGTTTAACTCATGAAATTTTTAAATAGACTTTTAAAATACAAGTTTTTTAGATTTATTTATTTATATATTTATCTGTAAAACTGTATGTATGTAGGTCGTACTGTGTTGCACCTCGCACTTTGTTGAACATTGCGTAATTTTGCCCAGGTATTGGTTTCAGACACATGATGTTGTTGATCAAATCGGTATTTATACCACGCCTGTTGATGAAAAATAATTGTCTTGATTTGGAATATTGTAAACATCAAGTGTATTCCTCATGCAATAACACAAAAATGTAAAATGCACTGTCACTTTAAATGGTGAAAAAAATCACAAAAAGAAAAAGAAACAAGTGTTGGTATAAAAGTAGTCAGGTGACTGACTCACGTGTCATGTGATCAAGGCACTTCGGTGCTAAAACGCGTAATGGCCGACAGAGTTCAACCCAAATAAAGGAAACTCTGCGCACTGAATGGTGGTCCCTGCTCCAACTTTGTGTTACTGCAAAAGCCGTCTGGCAGTGGAGTTTCCGAGATGTGTGTGTGTATATATATATATATATATATATATATATATATATATATTCACTGAAAAAACCATAGGTTATAGACCATATATAGTTAGGGATTAGCATTTACAAAACCTTATTTTACTCGCACAAAACCATTGAAATTCCATATATAGTTAGTTGCACTAACTATATATCGCGCACCCGCAATCCATTGCTAATGATGTCACATATTATTCATAGCGAAAAAAGAGAATTTACCTAAGCCTCTATGCACATATTTACAACATTTAATGTCATTAAAGAGTAAACCACACTGTTAGTCAACTCAGACAATGATTTATGTCAGTTATTTATCAAAACTCATGAAAAATTTATACTTTGTGGCAAGAGAAAGATACATAGTCAACTTGACATTGAACACACAAAAAGAGATTTTTGCAAGGGATAAAGCAAGAATAAACAACATATGAACCAAAATTGTGTGAATTATCGTGAACAAATCAACAACAAGTGCAAATACATTATACACAGTGAGTAAATATTGTCAAAGCAACAAACAACAGTTATACAAAAGTTTGTGTTAAATTCACAATAAACTACGGGGATACGTCTTATTCAATGTTTGCCCCGTTGCCTGTAAAATTGTTAATTATAAGTACTGTGTTGTTTACAGGACAGAAACTTGTTATAGAACCAAAGATGAATTGGGACTAGCCCAAAGGTTTGGGCGAATCAATGTTGATAAATGCCAACGCGTTTCGAATGCCAATGTGTGGGTCATCGGATTCTCATCAGGGCGTGGATTGAATCCATTTGTAACTGTTGGGTAAAAGGAACAAGGGGGGGTTTTGATTAAAAACTAGGATTTTGACTTGCGAAAGCTTGTCCCATGTCAATGCTTCTGCTGTCACATACCTTATGCGACCAAATTGTTTTGGTCGGTTGGGTCTTTATTTATGAAGCCAGTTATCCTAAGCCGTGGAAGTCAACCTGTAATTTAGTGACAATGGCATAATCAGTGTTTGTGCACTTAAGTACAAGCAAGCACGGGCATGTGCATGCATTATGAGCAAAAGTTACCTCTCTGTAAGGAGCAGCCGCTCCGAGGTTGAGGCTGGGGCTTTAATGATTTCCCTTTGGTTGTAATCTGCAAACACAAAGGGATGGTGTGCTTAGCGAGGGAAAAATCTTTTTTATGTAGTGACCAGAAGAGTTTGATGAAAAGGAAATTCTTACTTGTGTTCGTAGGCAAAAAAACGACTCTTGATCGAATTCTGTAAAAAAACGGGAAGGAAACGGGAAACGGGCCCTACCTACCCTCTTCCCTACTGGGCCAAACCCCTCCTTGTTCTTCACATATTATTCATGACATGGTCAGTGACATCACTGATGACATCACTGATGACATCTCAAATGACATCACTGATGACATCACTGACATCTCATTTGACATTACTGATCACATCACTGATGATATCATTATGTGATAATACAATGAACATCTTCAGACTCTAATATAACCTTAGATACAATCAGTATAAACAGACACTCACAGACTGTCACTTATCCATGGAGTTACTCACACACCTACTCAGTCATGCAAAAGATTAATCACACCTCCATTTCCTCAACTATACAGTTATACACACCTTACTTATTCAAACATATACTAACACATATTTACTCTCTTATACAATCCCTGATACAAGTTCACAATGATCGATACAGCCACTCTCACATTCACTAGCTCTTATGTTCAGTTATTTATATATGTCAACTCTCACATGGACTGTGTTTTACATATGTACTTACTTTGACATGTAGCACTGAGATATCCATTCACTCACCAATACACTCATGCAGTCAGTCGACCGCCCATACAGCTGTTTCCACATGCACTTTTGAACCCACACATTTAGTTAATCAACTGCTCACACATCTATGCACAGAGTCATACACCTCCCAGCCACCCACACACATACTCAGTCTCCCATACAAATACTTGGGCAACCATTCAATAACCCATATAGTTACTCATATAGCTACTGATTTAAACATGCAGCAGTTTACAGAACAACATATATAATGATTACCAAATTAAGACAGTTTAGTCACTAACCCATGCACTCAGTGAGACACATTTAATCACTCACTCATACAGTCAGTCATGCACCTACTAAATCCTTCATCCAGACACTTATACATCCACTCATTCTTCAATATGTAAGACATATTTTAACTTTACAGAAACATACAGTCACTGGGTGTTGTCATCAGTGATGTCATCAGTGAAGTCATTTGAGATGTCATCAGTGATGTCATCAGTGATGTCATTTGAGATGTCATCAGTGATGTCATCAGTGATGTCACTGACCATGTCATGAATAATATGTGACATCATTAGCAATGGATTGCGGGTGCGCGATATATAGTTAGTGCAACTAACTATATATGGAATTTCAGTGGTTTTGTGCGAGTAAAATAAGGTTTTGTAAATGCTAATCCCTAACTATATATGGTCTATAACCTATGGTTTTTTCAGTGAATTTTCAAGGTTTTGTAAATGCAAATTCCTAACTATATATGGTCTATAACCTATGGTTTTTTCAGTGAATTTCATTGGTTTTTTAAAAGCTAATATCTATAGCTGTAAAATATATTCTTTATTACGTGACGTATCACGTAGCCCGTGAGACGCCCCATGATGCATCGCATAACCGTGACGTATCGTCTCTGCAGCGCAAACCAAACCCGTAACGTAAGCGCGCCAGAGCACGCTTAAAGATATATATATATTTTTTTACCTTAATTAGACAAAATCCACACGTGCACATATCACAAACGTTCCAAAAACACAATATGTCGGACTCCCATTACGCTGCCAGTTAGCTGCCCGGTTAACGTACCGGAAAGCACCTCTACCGCGAAAAATCGCAATATTTTTTTCTTTTGCCCCGCGGGCAACTTTAATAGCCCCCTCATCAATCCTAGGGGTTCACCTTACCCCTTTCCTTCATTTACACCTTTTTTTTTTCCACCTCTTGTCTCTCGATCTCCAGACTGTTTACAATGTTAACAGCCAATCAGCTACTCCTCAGACTCCCGTTACGCTGCCGGTTAGCTGCCCGGTTAGCTGCCCGGTTAGCTGCCCGGTTCGCGTACCGGGACGCGTCTCTACGGCGAAAAAATCTGAATTTTTTTTAAATTTTTTTTTTGCCCCGCGTGGCTCTATAATATCCCCCTCATCAATCCTAGGGGGTCAGAAGGGGTCTACCTTGCCCCCTTTCCTTCATTTCCCCCTTTGTTTTGGCCTCCTCTTGTCTCTCGATCCTACCGAGAGACAAGATGGCGGCCGCTCCGGACTGTTTACAATGTTGACAGCCAATCAGCTACTCCTCAGACTCCCGTTACGCTGCCGGTTAGCTGCCCGGTTAGCTGCCCGGTTAGCTGCCCGGTTCGCGTACCGGGACGTGTCTCTACGGCGAAAAAATCGGAATTTTTTTAAAAAAAAATTTTTGCCCCGCGTGGCTCTATAATATCCCCCTCATCAATCCTAGGGGGTCAGAAGGGGTCTACCTTGCCCCCTTTCCTTTATTTCCCCCTTTGTTTTGGCCTCCTCTTGTCTCTCGATCCTACCGAGAGACAAGATGGCGGCCGCTCCGGACTGTTTAGAATGTTGACAGACACCAGAGAGCCAATCAGCTTCGCATCGCAAAGTTCCGATACGCGAAAAGTACGCGAACCGGAGCGCAGCCCGGAGCGCTGTTACAGATATATATCTTGTTTAAAACGTTAATTTCTCAAAATTCACTGAAGCACATATATTGAGACCTAGCAAAGGCACATCGGGCTAACAGTCCCTACAATTTTGCCAAGTTTCGTGCAAATCCATTCAGCCGTTCGGGCTAAAAGTGAGTCCAACCGCCCTATGGAAAAATGAATGGGAAAAACGTGTTTTGGGACCCCCCTTTTTTCTCGGCCCCCCCTTGAAGAACCCCCCCAAATTTTCAGGGGCTGCTCAGAAACAAAATGTGCCATTTTCCTGAAAATTTCAGCCAATTCCGTCCACAAACGCCAAAGTTATTAGACATAGAATTTTCAGAAATCCCATAGGGAAAAAATCCTAACTATATATACCTACTGGCTATCGCCAGTAGGTAATATATATATATTCACTGAAAAAAACATAGGTTATAGACCATATATAGTTAGGGATTAGCATTTAAAAAACCTTATTTTACTCGCACAAAACCATTGAAATTCCATATATAGTTAGATGCACTAACTATATATCGCGGACCCGCAATCCACTGCTAATGATGTCACATATTACATCATTCATGACATGGTCAGTGACATCACTGATGACATCACTGATGACATCTCAAATGACATCACTGATGACATCACTGATGACAACACCCAGTGACTGTATGTTTCTGTAAAGTTAAAATATGTCTTACATATTGAAGAATGAGTGGATGTATAAGTGTCTGGATGAAGGATTTAGTAGGTGCATGACTGACTGTATGAGAGAATGATTAAATGTGTCTCACTGAGTGCATGGGTTAGTGATTAAAGTGTCTTAATTTGGCAATCATTATTTATGTTCTTCTGTAAACTGCTGCATGTTTAAATCAGTAGCTATATCATTAACTATATGGGTTATTGAATGGTTGCCCAAGTATTTGTATGGGAGACTGAGTATGTGTGTGGGTGGCTGGGAGGTGTATAACTCTGTGCATAGATCTGTGAGCAGTTGATTCCCTAGGTGTATGGGTTCAAAAGTGCATGTAGAAACAGCTGTATGGACAGTTGACTGTGTGCATGAGTATATTGGTGAGTGAATGGATATCTCAGTTCTACATGTTAAAGTAAGTACATATGTAAAACACACTCCATGTGAGAGTTGACATATATAAATAACTGAACATAAGAGCCAGTGAATGTGAGAGTGGCTGTATGAATCATTGTGAACTTGTATCAAGGATTGTATAAGAGAGTAAATATGTGTTAGTATATGTTTGAATAAGTAAGGTGTGTATAACTGTATAGTTGAGGAAATGGAGGTGGGATTGATTCTTTGCATGACTGACTAGGTGTGTGGGTAACTCCATGGATGTGTGACAGTCTGTGAGTGCCTGTTTACACTGAGTGTATCTAAGGTTATATTAGAGTCTGAAGATGTATTATCACATAAATAATATCATCAGTGATGTAATCAGTAATGTCAAATGAGATGTCAGTGATGTCATCAGTGATGTCATTTGAGATGTCATCAGTGATGTCATCAGTGATGTCATTTGAGATGTCATCAGTGATGTCATCAGTGATGTCACTGACCATGTCATGAATGATGTAATATGTGACATCATTAGCAGTGGATTGCGGGTCCGCGATATATAGTTAGTGCATCTAACTATATATGGAATTGCAATGGTTTTGTGCGAGTAAAATAAGGTTTTTTAAATGCTAATCCCTAACTATATATGGTCTATAACCTATGGTTTTTTCAGTGAATTTTCAAGGTTTTGTAAATGCAAATTCCTAACTATATATGGTCTATAACCTATGGTTTTTTCTGTGAATTTCATTGGTTTTTTAAAAGCTAATATCTATAGCTGTAAAATATATTCTTTATTAAGTGACGTATCACGTAGCCCGTGAGACGCCTCAGGATGCATCGCATAACCGTGACGTATCGTCTCTGCAGCGCAAACCAAACCCAAAACGTAAGCGCGCCAGAACACGCTTAAAGATATATATATATTTTTTTAACCTTAATTAGACAAAATCCACACGTGCACATATCATAAACGTTCAAAAAACACAATATGTCGGACTCCCGTTACGCTGCCGGTTAGCTGCCCGGTTAACGTACCAGGAAGCACCTTTACCGCGAAAAATCGCAATTTTTTTTTTCACCCCCCAGGGAACTTTAATAGCCCCCTCATCAATCCTAGGGGTTCAGGAGGGGTTTGCCTTACCCCTTTCATTCATTTACACTTTTTTTTTTCCACCTCTTGTCTCTCGATCCCACAGAGAGACAAGATGGCGGCCGCTCCAGACTGTTTACAATGATAACAGCCAATCAGCTTCTCCTCAGACTCCCGTTACACTGCCGGTTAGCTGCCCGGTTAGCTGCCCGGTTCGCGTACCAAGACGCGTCTCTACGGCGAAAAAAACTGATTTTTTTTTTTTTTTTTTGGGCCCAGCGTGGCTCTATAATATCCCCTCATCAATCCTAGGGGGTCAGAAGGGGTCTACCTTGCCCCTTTCCTTCATTTCCCCCTTTGTTTTGGCCTCCTCTTGTCTCTCGATCCTACCGAGAGACAAGATGGCGGCCGCGCCGGACTGTTTAGAATGTTGACAGACACCGGAGAGCCAATCAGCTTCGCTTCGCAAAGTTCCGATACGCGAAAAGTAAGCGGACCGGAGCGCAGCCCAGAGCGCTGTTACAGATATATATCTTGTTTTAAACGTTAATTTCTCAAAATTCACTGAAGCACATATATTGAGACCTAGCAAAGGCACATCGGGCTAACAGTCCCTACAATTTTGCCAAGTTTCGTGGAAATCCATTCAGCCGTTCGGGCTAAAAGTGAGTCCAACCGCCCTATGGAAATTAACATGGGAAAAACGTGTTTTGGGACCCCCCTTTTTTCTCGGCCCCCCCTTGACGAACCCCCCCCAAATTTCCAGGAGCTGCTCAGAAACAAAATGTGCCATTTTCCTGAAAATTTCAGCCAATTCCGTCCACAAACGCCAAAGTTATTAGACATAGAATTTTCAGAAATCCCATAGGGAAAAAATCCTAACTATATATACCTACTGGCTATCGCCAGTAGGTAATATATATATATATATATATTACCTACTGGCGGTCGCCAGTAGGTAGTTATAGTTAGGATTTTTTTCAATGTTAAATCTCAAAATTCTATTTGGAATAACTTTGGCACCGGTTGACGAATCTGCCTGAAAATTTCCTGAAAATGGCCTCGTCGAGCTCCGGTCCTTCCCTGGAAGTTTGGGGGGGATACGTCAAGCGGGGGCCGAGATAAAAGGGGGGTCCCAAAACGCGTTTTCCCCATGTTAATTTCCATAGGGCGGTCGATTTCACTTTTAGCCCGAACGGCTGAATGGATTTACACCAAACTTGGCAAAATTGTAGGGACTGGTAGCCCGATGTGCCTTTGCTATGTCTCAAGATATGTGCTCCACTGGATTTTGAGTAATTTAGGTCCCAAAAAATATATATATCTATAGCAGCGCACAGGTGCGCGCACCGGAGTGCGCTCCAGGCGCGACACGCGAGGTGCGCATGGAAAGCTGATTGGCTCTCGGGTGTCTGTAAACATTCCAAACAGTCCAGAGCGGTCGCCATCTTGTGTCTCGGTAAAATCGAGACATAAGAGGTGGCTAAAACAAAGTGGGAACTGACCATAAGGCGTCAGGGATAGACCCCTTTGACCCCCTAGGTTTGATGTGGGGGCTATAAAAGGGCCCCGCGGGGCATTTAAAATATATTTTTTTTTTTTCGTTTTGCGCGGGGGAAGCGCTCGGTGCGCGCACCAGGTAGCGCACCGGGGAGCGTAAAATGAGGGAAAAAGATGACAGAGTTTTAAAAAAATGAAGTTTTTATTTAGAAATTGGAGGTAGTTCTTAAAAGAACTTTTTTTTCTTCTTCTTTTTGTTGTTTTATATTTTTTTTGTGTTTTTGGAACTTTTTGAACTTTTTTTGGCTTTTCAAAACAGTTTTATATTTTTTTTTGTATTTTTTAGGGGGAGAAACAAAAAAAGGGAATTGAAACTGGCTCAACTGGAGCAAAAAAACAAAAAACCCCAAAAATTATTTCTTTTTGGGGCACTTGTGATTATCACCTGCAAGGACGATGAGCTTAATACTTTGTTCACCATAGGAGATAAGCTTGCCACAAGCAGTACAAGTAATTTTAAAATCAGCAAATCTCGGCTGAATGCAAGGCATCACCTCAGATGTTTCTGGTTGCGAGGAAGTGGGTTGGTTTCTTCGGGAGGGGGTCCTTGATGACTGGGGGAGGTTACTGGCCAGTTCCCGGAACTCTGCACGAGAGTAGTTGTTTGGATGTTTTCTTGTCATGTGCCGAATCATGGTATAGTTACCAAAAGAATATTTCTTGTTTGGGTTGCCCCGTGAAAGTTCATCATTGCAGATGAGGCAAGTCACCTTGGGAGCATTCACCTTTTTTTGCCCCTCTGGGATTGAAAAAAACTGCCAAACAATGTGTGGTTTGGGTTTGTAAGGTGTATTTTCTTCTGGCAGCCATCTTCTTCTCCCCTCCTCCTCTTCCTCTTCCTCCTCCTCCTGTTCTTGACCACCAATATAATTTGGAGCTGGTCCTCTTGGTGGTGGTGGTGGTGGTGGTGGGGCAGATGCACCAGCTGATGCTACTACTGAAGCCATTGGAGCAAAAAAGTAGAGAGAGCAACAAACAGGTCTTCCTCAGTCAAAGGACAAAGTCAGAATAAGGAAAAAAGGTGGGGTCTTTCATCATTTAGAAAAAAAAACTGTCCTGAACCAATGAGAAGTGTTATTTTCAGGTCACAAGACCAGGGGCTTCATCATTATGAAACTAAAACTGTTATGAACCAATGAAAAATGTTATTTTCTGCTCACATGACCCGACGCGCTTACGCTACGCGCACGGGGGCGCGCAGCGTAAGCGCGTCGGAAGTTTACGTTTTGCGATCGTATTCGTTCGAGTACTTCCGGGTGCGCTTACGCCGTGCGTATCACGCGGTCGCGGCTACGCGATACGTCACGATCATGTTTTCGTTTGCGATATTGGCGCTCACGAGACGCTCCCCGGAGTGCGCCCGGGGGGGCTTTTCAGAAATACGCTTTTCGGGGCGCACTCCGGGGCGCGCTCTGGGAGCGCTCCCCCCAAAAATTTAAAAAAAAAAATGGGATAATTGTAGAGACAGGTAGCCCTATTCTGAAGTGGTTTGTAAAAAAATTAACTTTATAAAAATATGTATTGTGCTACATTGGGCTTAATATATGTTAGAGCCAAAATGTAGCCCAAATGTAGCCCAAAGTAGCCCAATGAAGCCCAAAGATGGCCACCAGAGATCAAAAATTGTAAATGTAGCCCAAAATTCAACTAGATGTAGCCCAACTGTAGCCCAATGACAGAATGTACCAGAGTGTTAAAAAGAACAACTAGAGTGCTAACAGTCTTATTTATAAAGTGAAACTTATAGTAAGGAATTAGCGTTAAAAAAACCTTTGAAATTCACTGAAAAAAACCATAGGTTTCACACCAGTTATAGTTAGGAATTAGCATTTAAAAAACCTATTAAATTCACTGAAAAAACCATAGGTTTCACACCAGTTATAGTTAGCTGCAAATTTTACTGATATAAAACCATTGAAATTCCCACGTTATAGTTAGTCGGACTCACTATAACTTGCGCGTGCAATGCACTGCTGATGACATCACATATTACATCACTCATGACATGGTCAGTGACATCACTCATGACATCACTGATGACACCATCCAGTGAATATGTGTCTTTCTGAAAAATAAATATTAGTGAGTTATGTTTAAATATTTAAATACATATATTAGTGTTTCACTTTGTGTATAAGTGGCTACATGTGTTGATAAGTAGCTACATGCGTATGTATATGGGTTATTTGATATTTTTAGTAGTATCAGTATGAGTGTCTATGTGGTTTGGTGGAGGTATTACTTAGCACATAGATGCATGAGTGACTGACTCTTTGTTTGTATGTGTTTTGAAGACAGCATATGTACAGGACTGTCTGGGTGGATGAGTGTCTATATGTGTTTGTTAGTGAGTGAATGACTGTCTCACTAGTGTCTTTATCAGTAACTACATATGTTTTAATCTAGTATATATGAATATTGATGTATATAAGTGAGTATATGTGAGAGTAAGAGATTGTAAGATTTCCTGTTTAAATAAGTATGTGTTTCTATAAGTGATTGTTTAAGAGAATAAATATGTGTAATTTTCAGTAGAAGTAAGGTGGAAGTGTGTGTATAACTCTATATTCAAATATATGGTTGTTCAATAGTTTATTTGCACGTGTGAATATGTGTGTGAGTAACTTTTGGATGAATGTCGGTGTGTAACAGGATGTATAGGTGTATCTCTTCATATGATGAGTGAGTATATGTATGAGTGACTATATAGAACTGTTGGTGAATGAGTGGATGTGTATATAGATAGTGGAAGTACAGAATTGCTTGTTGTAACTGATATAGGTATGTCCATTTTTTAAAAATTTCAGTTTCTATTTTTGAATATGTGTCTCAAGGGTTACTTTACACTGAGAGGAGGTCTGTGACTGTGTCACAAGGATGGTGTCATCAGTGATGTCACTGACCATGTCATGAGTGATGTAATATGTGATGTCATCAGCAGTGCATTGCACGCGCAAGTTATAGTGAGTCCGACTAACTATAACATGGGAATTTCAATGGTTTTATATCAGTAAAATTTGCAGCTAACTATAACTGGTGTGAAACCTATGGTTTTTTCAGTGAATTTAATAGGTTTTTTAAATGCTAATTCCTAACTATAACTGGTGTGAAACCTATGGTTTTTTTCAGTGAATATATATATATATATATATATATATATATATATATATATATATATATATATATGTATATATACACACGTGTATACACACACACATACTATTAATTTTGAATCCAGCTGCATCCTGCAAATAGCTGTTGGTGCCATCTAATTGTGATTGGTGATTTTACTTACGTAGTACCAGTGCTTTAAATGGGCCAGTTCTCCCCGGTACTGAGTACCAGCACTTCTTTGATTTATCACTCTGAGTACCGGCACTTTTCTACTGCCCTTAGAGAGTACCAGTACTCATAAAAAGGTAGCCTCATTGGATGTGCTGGTGAGCAGGAGTGGACCACGTCTCTGGCAGCCAAGGTGTCGCTTGGGTAGCCCCGATCTGAGCCCCAGCTGAGCTATTCAGCAGGGCTCATTTGAATAATGTCCGGGTGCTCACCATCCCGCTGTTCTTGACAGAGCAGGGTCCGTTCAGGCCCGTTGCTGTCAATCAAATTCACACTATCCTGTGTGGTCGTGCAAGCACAGGAATCATGTCAGTCCCGTGGCAGTGGCAATTAGGCTATGGCCAGTCCGGGCCTGAAGGCAATTAAAAAAGCCATGGTAGGTGAAGAGAAACTATGGCTTTTGTCATACCTGAGTCTTTTGTGTGTCTGCTATGTTTCTGTGTTTGCCTGCATTTGTATGCCTGTTTTTGTAAGAAAAAAGTGAAAGAAAGAAAACAAACCGTCCTGACGAGTTCAGAAGCGGTCGCTCCCTTTGCCCTGCTGCCTTGCTCCTGTTCGGTATCGTTGCATTGAGCTGCATTGTTGTCTGATTTGCCATTGTTGTCGGATTTGCCTACTACTCTGAATAACGCTGCAGCGCGAGGGGTACTACACCTTATTGGGACATTTTAAAAGCCTCTGGGGGACTGCTGACACGGCGCTCATAGTTGCACACATAGGAAAGCTTTGGGGGCATTGTATTTACGGAGCTTGATATTTTAACGCTAATTTAAATAGCGCGATCCTACTGCAAGCGTAGTCAGTCACCTGAGCCCCAGCCTACCTCCAGTTGCGTTTTTCCCTACGCTGCCGCCATCTTACGCTTGTTGTTGTTGTTGTTGGTGCCTCAGAGCCCGGCCCCCACAGCCCGCCCCGCCTCCCTGCTGACCCTCCCTCTCCCCTCCCCCTCCTCCATCCATATATGACAGATACATTCTCGTGCAGCGTTCACACGCAGCGGTCGCGCCCCATTTGCGCCGAAGGTGCGCCAAAGGTAAGCCCGTCTACGCCCGTCCGCGCCAAGCCCGCGCCCAGCGCCATACCCCCTGGCCCCCGTCCCACCCACCCCACCCGCATTACATATGCCGCCTCCACCCTCCTAGCCCTTAACCCCGGCCGACTCCCCAACTGCGCCCAAACCGCCCCTGGACACACCCATGGACCCTTCACATGCAACTCCTGCAAGTTTGACGGCACCAAGACCAACTCCTCATCCACTAACACCAAACAGAGACCTGACACCAACCACCTAAAATGCATCCTGCTCAACACCCGCTCGGTCCACAGACACGCCATCGACCTCTGGAATCTACTAGACACCATCTCTCCAGACGTCGCCTTCCTAACTGAAACATGGATGAACGCCTCCTCAGCCCCAGACATCACCATTGCCATCCCGGAAGGCTACAAGATCATCCGAAAAGACCGCAACAAGCAAACAGGAGGAGGCATCGCTATCGTCCACAAGAATTCCATCCGCATCTCAACCAGCTCAGACGTCAACCTTGCTAGCGCCGAACACCTTCACTTCCAGATCCACACCGACCCCAAGACCACACTCAGAGGCACCCTCATCTACAGGCCACCAGGACCCCGTGCACAATTCAGTGAAGACATCACTGACTTTATCACCCCACACGCCCTCCCCTCCGCCTTCAAAAACGCCACCCGCATACACCACCAACTGATCCGGGCTGCCAAGAAAGCCGCATTCAAAGACCGACTAGACGACAACGCCCACAACAGCAAGGAATTATTCAACATCGTCAAAGAGTTTACCAACCCCACTGCCAACTCCAACTACATCACTCCCTCTCAAACCCTTTGCGACTCCCTAGCTTCGTTCTTCCACGACAAAATCGCAGACATCCACAACAGCTTCGACAACCAACCCGGAGACCAACCCACCCAACCTTCTGCCGTACCTTCACCCCCCTTGAACATCCTTAATGAATGGAAACCAATCTCCACTGAGGATACCATCCGCCTGATGAACTCCATCCACTCAGGATCCCCCACAGACCCATGCCCTCACCACATCTTCAACAAAGCAGATTCCATCATAGCACCACACCTCCGAGACGTCATCAACTGCTCCCTCAACTCCGCCACCTTCCCGGAAAGCTGGAAACACGCCGAACTCAGCGCCCTTCGGAAAAAACCCACAGCTGACCCCACCGAACTCAAAAACTACCGCCCCATCTCGCTCCTTCCATTCCCGGCCAAAGTCATCGAGAAAGCTGTCAACAACCAACTCGCCACCTTCCTCGAAACCAACAAATCCCTCGACTCCTCACAGTCCGGCTTCCGAGCCAAACACAGCACTGAGACCGCACTCATCGCAGCAACAGACGACATTCGAACTCTACTGGACAATGGAGACACAGTCGCCCTCATCCTCCTCGACCTCTCCGCAGCCTTCAACACAGTCTGTCATAGCACCCTGATACAACGCCTCAGAAACATCGGAATCCAGGGAAAAGCACTGGAATGGATCACCTCGTTCCTTGCTGGAAGAACCCAGAGAGTCCGCCTCCCACCATTCAAGTCAGAGGCCACTGAAGTCATTTGCGGCGTGCCACAAGGATCCTCACTCAGTCCCACCCTCTTCAACGTATACATGAGCCCCCTCGTGGCCATCGCACGCCAACACAACCTCAACATCATCTCCTACGCTGATGACACTCAACTTATCCTCTCACTCACCAAAGACCCTAACACCGCCAAAACCAACCTACATGAAGGAATGAAAGAAGTAGCCGAGTGGATGAAGCACAGCCGTCTGAAACTGAATTCCGACAAAACAGAAGTCCTTATCTTAGGTACCTCCCCCTCTGCCTGGGACGACTCTTGGTGGCCAGAGTCCCTTGGAAAAGCACCCATCCCGACAGACCACGCACGGAACCTGGGCGTCATTCTGGACTCCTCACTCTCGATGACCAGACAAGTCAACGCCATTTCTTCATCTTGCTTCAACATTCTTCGCATGCTCAAAAAAACATTTCGCTGGATCCCCACCGAAACTAGAAAAACGGTCACCCACGCACTGGTTACAAGCCGCCTGGACTACGGAAACACCCTATACGCCGGTACCACCGCAAAACTTCAGAAAAAACTCCAACGCATCCAGAACGCATCAGCCAGACTCATACTAGACATCCCGCGTAACGACCACATTTCTGATAACCTGAAAAACCTCCACTGGCTCCCCGTCAATAAGAGGATAACATTCCGCCTCCTAACCCACGCACACAAAGCACTTTACGAACTTGGACCCGAATGCCTCAACACACGACTTTCCTTCTACACCCCCTCCCGCCAGCTACGCTCCTCCAACCAAGCCCTTGCTGCTGTACCTCGCATCAACAAAACCACCATGGGAGGAAGATCCTTCTCCTACCTGGCGGCTAAAACCTGGAACTCACTTCCCATTCACCTTCGCCTCACTCAGAACCACCAGGCATTCAGAAAGCAACTTAAAACCTGGATATTCGACAAGTAATCCCCCACCCTTCTCCAAGCGCCTTGAGACCCTCTGGGTATGTAGCGCGCTATATAAATTAATTGAATTGAATTGATTTGAGAATCAAGACATTCTCAGGAGGTATTTTAAAGAAAATGTGTGGCACTTTGTACATGTCTGCTCTGCGACTAAGGGAGGGTTGGTGGGTGGGTGGGTGAGTGGATGAGTGAAGGGATGGATGAGTGAGCAAGGGTGGATGTATAGATGGATGGATGAATAGATGGATGAGTGAAAGCATGCATGGGTGAAAGGATGGATGATTGGATATAAGGGGGGATAATAAGTGGATAAGTGAAAGATTAGATGTATGAATGAAAGGTAGGGAGGATGGATGAAAGGATGGATGATGGATGAGTGAAAGGAGGGATTGAGTGAAAGGGTGGATGGAATAAAGGAGGGAAAGTGTTGATGGATGGATGAGCAAAAGGATTGATGGTTTAGGAAAAGCGTGGATAAAGAGATGGTTGAGTGAAAGGATGAATGGATAGATTTGGAGATGGATTAATCGATGGATATGAAGGGTGGATAGACGGAATGGTGAAAAACGGAATGATTGATGAAAGACTGAATAGACGATAGAATGTAAATGTTAAATGGTGGACATCAGCAGGTAAATGGTAGGATGAATGGATAGATTGATGGAA
This sequence comes from Lissotriton vulgaris, assembly GCF_964263255.1. Lineage (NCBI taxonomy): Eukaryota > Metazoa > Chordata > Amphibia > Caudata > Salamandridae > Lissotriton > Lissotriton vulgaris. Next base: position 654,904,263 of record NC_141700.1, read on the forward strand.
GAGACCGGAGAAATCTTCTGGGGAGGGTCAAGAGGGGTTGCTTCATTTGCTTGGTGCCATAAGATCTTTGGTGCGATGTGGGGGTATTTTCAGTTACTTCCTACTCGCGTTCAGGAAACTGCCTGAAGCTCAACTCCGAGAAAACGGAGGTCGTAATCTTTGGCAGTCTCTTGCCGCCGTGGCCCGATATCTGGTGGCCATCAACATCTGGCACCCCACCTTGCCCGACCCCCAAGGTGAGGAATCTAGGAGTCACCTTTGACAATCAGCTGAACTTCATGGCTCATGCCAATAAGGTAGCGTCCACGGCCCACTTTAAACTTAGAATAATTAGGAAAATCTTGCCTTTTTTGCCTGACACAGCCGCCAAGACCCTGGTCACGTCATTGGTTCTAAGTTCACTAGACTACTGCAACGGACTCTTTCTGAATGTACAATCTAGAGTCACAAAGAAGTTGCAGATGGTACAAAATGCGGCAGCACGCTTGCTGTCCAAAAAACCAAGATTCGCACCCATCTCAGATACTCTAAGGTCCTACCACTGGTTGTCCATTCAAAACAGGATAAAGTTTAAAGCGATGTGCATAATTTACAAAGTTATGCAGGATCAGGGGCCTCGCTTCCTTAAAGATCACCTAATACCCTACAGTCCGGCTAGAAAGCTACGATCCTCAGCACTTAACCAATTAGTGGTCCCACGTACCAGAACTGTGACTTGGGGTGACCGCCGTTTCCTGGTTGCGGCCCCCAAGATCTGGAACACCTTACCATATCACATTAAAACCAGTCCATCGCTCCTACAGTTTAGGAAAAAGCTGAAGACGTGGTTATTTAACCAATAAAAGTAGCACTCCAGCCGCATCCTTACCTCTAGGGAATGACATTACTGCAGTCCAGCGCCGAGACACCCAAGGGTAATTGTTCGCGCTCTATAAATGTCAGAAAATAAATAAATAAATATAGTATTGTGCCCAAAAGCAATTAACAGCATGACATTAATAAGGTTCAACTATTGCAAAAAAAGGAAATGTTAACATATTAGCGCATTTTTCTTTCATTTGGTGTAATGAGTTAACCTGCTTTGTTTTTATTAACACATTTCTCGTGTTTTGGTATGTGCTGCAACTAATATATAAGTTAAGTATCATCATGTCCTGCCCTTAGCCCCGCCCCCTAACTACACCTCTAGCTCATTTTAATGAGTACCTGCACTTATTTTTTCCCATGGAAAGCACTGCGTAGTACAATTTGCCTTGTTTGTGGTGCCACTGGGCTTGTCAATTTGTAACCAGCCTCCTCTAAATATCTCCTGGCATGCATTATCGAACATGTCTGTAATACCGCGTGGACTGGCTACGAGACCAAATAAACACTAGGTGGCGCCTGAAGATAATAAGAGATACTTTGAACAAAACATTAAAACTCCGGTCACGCTTTCGTTGTGGTGGAGGTGCCGAATTCGAAGGAACGCAGTAGAATAAATAGTGTTTTGCTGTCCTCAGCACGCCCGATTTTAAAATACAGTCACTGTGAAACCCAGGCAACGTAAGCTTCTGGTGTTCCAATGACCTACAACTCCATGTCCCTGGACAGGATTCCCAGTCCAGTGTAAAACTATTTATTTCACACTCGCCAACCACCCAGTTATACACATTTACGCTTGAGAACTTTACCATCTCTCTCCCAAACTTTGTGGTTCTATAAAATTGCCCGACTGCTTTTAAAATCAATGGTTAGAAGTGTGTGGCCTCGCTTTCTTTTTTCTGTCCTTATCTAGCTCGCTGTGTCTGCGTTGGTTTATCTTTAGCTGTCGTTCTTTCTGTCAGATTGCCCCTTGTTGTGTTCTGCTGAACACAGTCTAGGGACTTTATTTGCAAGCCCCTTGCGCCGACAGTGCGTCACTTTTTATTTGGGGAAAAAGTGATGCGTCGGAAGCGCAAGGGGTTTGTAAATTTGTAAATAAGCCCCGTAGTGTTTTAACAGCCACTCCCAGGAGGACCAGCCCTTATACCCACCCTACACCCATCCAATACATACGTCACCGGTCAGGTGACCTTGCCAATAAAAGAACCGGATTGCAGGTGCTCGTGGCCAGTTCTAAGTACTATACCTAAGTGTCTGTGTCACTTATTTACAAACTAAGTGGGCCTAGAGCCCAGGACTTAACACCCCTGTTCACTCTCCGCCCCCAGTCTGTCTCTCCACCTGTCTGACAGTCTTTGTGTGAATGTCTGCAATCTTGTCTCTCTTTATCTGTCGTCTGCCTGGCCCTGTTTCTGTAACTCGCAGTCTGTCCTGTCTCTGTAATTCTGTTTCCTCTGGTTTGGAGTCACCAATAATCAACTTGCCTCTGCCTGAGGGCTCCTATCTCACTTTGTTGCCTTGGTGTCTGCGTGTGCGTCTACCTCCCTCGCTCCCCCACGTTCTATGGACTCTCTCTACTCCTCTGGGGCTACTCTCTCCCGCGCCCTGGTTGCTTGCAACCAGTAGTCTTCAAAGTCATCTGAGTATGCGACTCTTTGCATCTCCTTCGTTTATGCTTTCTTGTTTTTCTTAATTTATTTATTGCACAATTTTCCAAATATTACCGCATTTCTGCTAGTTCTAAGTGTTGTAAATAACAGATGATACTATTTCGCGACTTAGTAAAGATACTCAATTTACTCACCTTGAAAAAAGAAGAGCTTCTCTCATCCGCTTATTGTAACTCTTCTCCTTCACCCCCCTCCCCTCATCCTCCCCTTTTTAGGTTTCGCTGGGGGGCGGAGCCGTTAGGCTCCTCCTCCAGAGAAATCTATTGAGTATAGTAAGCACTATGGAACACGCCCCCCCGTCCCATTGGCTAGCTCCATAAATGGAGCCTAGCCATTGGACGAGGGGCCTGTCCATCAATGCCGGACCAGACACGGGGGCGTTCCCGAGATTCTTTGGCTTTTGCCGACGTCACGCGACGCCGGGAACGCCCCCGAGTCTCCTCCGGCCGGGCCGTGCTTGCTGCTGTCCTGGGCATCGTGAGTGTTTTTCCCCCGGCACGTTTCCCGCCTCCCTCCCGCCGTTCGTGTTCTCTCCCGCCCCCCTCACGCCCCCTGTGTCCTCTCCCGCCCCCTCCCGCCGTCCGTTCCTCTCCCGCCCCCCCCGTGTCCTCGTAGGTGCTGCCGCCATTTTTTTTATCCGCCCGAGGGTCAACCGGCAGCTGCTCGGCACCTTGGCCGAGACACAAAGGGGCTGCGACCGCATTGGTGGCTTTTTGGAGGCTCGTCGGCAGAGGCGCGCTCTGATTGGCCGCTGCAGTGGGCCTGTCCCCGTGAGCTGCGCCGCCGTTGGTTGGAGCCTCGCCGCGTCATCAGGATCTGCCCCGGGAGCCGCGCTGTGAGTGGCTGACTCCGGGGGTACCCTCGACGTCAGCGGAGGCCAGTGGGAGCTGCGACGGGGGCCGTGCCTGCGAGGGTGAGTCTTTGGGAACACGTGACGGTCGCTGTCTGGGAGTCTGCATGTGGCGCACAGGTATGCTGATGAGAAACTGGGCAGCATTATGGGCATGCGAGGTGAGCTCGACGGGCGGGTTGTGGGGGCAGAAGGGGCGGACTCTGAGGGAACGCGTGGAACGTGTTGGTGTCAGAGTTGTGCGCCACTGTGCCTATTATTTCCAATCTCGCTGCACTTGCAGTGATAATGTTTTTTGCTTCTGTGCTGAGTTCACTTCTGACGCAAATCATCATTGGCCCTATAAAGTAACATAACTAGCGCAGGGGGATAGGAAGTCCGTGCGCTGCATTCACGTAATACGACCGACATGCCACGTAATGACAAGCCATAAACCTATATGTTTCACTCAGTGTATTTGTGCTTTGCTTAAAAAACACATACCGCCTAACATTCAGCATGTGACGCACTTCTATACATCATAAAATACTATACTATGCGCAAACACATCATGCAGTTTGGGAATCGAATATGGCGAATGAAGGCTCATTGGAATGTGGTTTGTGACATCCAGCTCTTCCTGTGACAGAATCATAGAATCAAGAGCTATGGACCCTGTGCTAAAATCAAATTAATGACGCCATTAGTACACTTCCTTACCGCTTGCAAAGTGCCCCTTTGGTTGCAGAGACATCAATATTATCAGGACCGATTTGAGTGACGGGGCATTTGTCCAGCAAACTGAGATGCCGTCTCTTATCCGACAGGAAATATTCAGTGTTGCATATTAACATATAATACTGCAGTTTTTATATCTGAATATTCAACCACGCGTAGCAGTATTCGGCTGATTATAGAATGTCCATATTTCTGTTGACAAACACAAATTTCAGAGGCCGGCATTGGTATTTTCGAGAATTTAGCAGGTCGTGTGTTCTTTGGTGGCCGGAAAAGGGAGTGACGTCTGAGAGTGCAGTAGGATGTGTTTAGCATTGCAGATAGCTGTGAGTTGGAAATGAACAGAGCAGCAGCATGTCAGCGTAGCGACACCAAGGGAGGGCCTCATATGGGTCTTCCTGTCTGAATGTGGGTGGCGTGCCTGCTGGTGGTGCGCAGTGGTTCAGGTTGTGGTAGAGCCTAGTGAATGGCAAGCAGGGACTTACTAGTTATCAGGGTTGGACGTTCAAGTTTATCTTTGATTAATTCTTGGTTTGAATTTGACTGAATAGTTTTAAAGTAGACAAGATACGTTTTTAGGTCTGGAGTTAGCTTTGCTCTTTTGATTTTCCTAAAATGATATGTACAGTACAGTTACTCAAGGGGCTTTCAGCTTCTCCTCATCATCCATTGGTTTGATATTGTGTCATTCGCATTTTTCTTCTGCCCACTATAGAGCACAACTTGTGGCAAAGGGTAAGGCAAGCTTCACCCCTTGGCTAACTTCACTGAGAGTTGCGCCATTCTGCCCTCTCAGAAGAAGCCTATCCACACACAAAGTAGTTCTCTTTAGTGCCCTGGGCTACCATGGCAATGTTTGATTTCTGTTACCCAGAAAGTATTTTTGTTATTAGCCATTTGTTTGTTAGACGGAGGAGGGCCACCAGCTTCCTCAATATAAAGGTTTGTAAAAACGATGGCAAAACAAAATAATCACTGACTACACCAAAAGGCTGGCAGCAGCACCACACCAATTGGCTTTCCCAATGCTTGTTTAGTATGGGAGCCATCACTGAGGAATGGCAAGGCTAATGCTCAAAATAGCTAGCTAAATCGAGAGTAATCTGGTATTTCCCTCCATTGTGTACACGTCATTTTTATTGTCACAGTTTCCCATTCATGTTTACAAAAATTTGCTTACGGGGATTGGACGAGTCTAATACCACTCCCTGTGTACCTCTGCTGCCATGTTTTTTTCTGTGACAAAGCAATAATCAGTTTTTCTACTGCATGCAACCTTAGGCACAAGGTTACAAGCCGCCTGGACTACGGAAACACCCTATACGCCGGTACCACCGCAAAACTTCAGAAAAAACTCCAACGCATCCAGAACGCATCAGCCAGACTCATACTAGACATCCCGCGTAACGACCACATTTCTGATAACCTGAAAAACCTCCACTGGCTCCCCGTCAATAAGAGGATAACATTCCGCCTCCTAACCCACGCACACAAAGCACTTTACGAACTTGGACCCGAATGCCTCAACACACGACTTTCCTTCTACACCCCCTCCCGCCAGCTACGCTCCTCCAACCAAGCCCTTGCTGCTGTACCTCGCATCAACAAAACCACCATGGGAGGAAGATCCTTCTCCTACCTGGCGGCTAAAACCTGGAACTCACTTCCCATTCACCTTCGCCTCACTCAGAACCACCAGGCATTCAGAAAGCAACTTAAAACCTGGATATTCGACAAGTAATCCCCCACCCTTCTCCAAGCGCCTTGAGACCCTCTGGGTATGTAGCGCGCTATATAAATTAATTGAATTGAATTGATTTGAGAATCAAGACATTCTCAGGAGGTATTTTAAAGAAAATGTGTGGCACTTTGTACATGTCTGCTCTGCGACTAAGGGAGGGTTGGTGGGTGGGTGGGTGAGTGGATGAGTGAAGGGATGGATGAGTGAGCAAGGGTGGATGTATAGATGGATGGATGAATAGATGGATGAGTGAAAGCATGCATGGGTGAAAGGATGGATGATTGGATATAAGGGGGGATAATAAGTGGATAAGTGAAAGATTAGATGTATGAATGAAAGGTAGGGAGGATGGATGAAAGGATGGATGATGGATGAGTGAAAGGAGGGATTGAGTGAAAGGGTGGATGGAATAAAGGAGGGAAAGTGTTGATGGATGGATGAGCAAAAGGATTGATGGTTTAGGAAAAGCGTGGATAAAGAGATGGTTGAGTGAAAGGATGAATGGATAGATTTGGAGATGGATTAATCGATGGATATGAAGGGTGGATAGACGGAATGGTGAAAAACGGAATGATTGATGAAAGACTGAATAGACGATAGAATGTAAATGTTAAATGGTGGACATCAGCAGGTAAATGGTAGGATGAATGGATAGATTGATGGAAGAGACCGGAGAAATCTTCTGGGGAGGGTCAAGAGGGGTTGCTTCATTTGCTTGGTGCCATAAGATCTTTGGTGCGATGTGGGGGTATTTTCAGTTACTTCCTACTCGCGTTCAGGAAACTGCCTGAAGCTCAACTCCGAGAAAACGGAGGTCGTAATCTTTGGCAGTCTCTTGCCGCCGTGGCCCGATATCTGGTGGCCATCAACATCTGGCACCCCACCTTGCCCGACCCCCAAGGTGAGGAATCTAGGAGTCACCTTTGACAATCAGCTGAACTTCATGGCTCATGCCAATAAGGTAGCGTCCACGGCCCACTTTAAACTTAGAATAATTAGGAAAATCTTGCCTTTTTTGCCTGACACAGCCGCCAAGACCCTGGTCACGTCATTGGTTCTAAGTTCACTAGACTACTGCAACGGACTCTTTCTGAATGTACAATCTAGAGTCACAAAGAAGTTGCAGATGGTACAAAATGCGGCAGCACGCTTGCTGTCCAAAAAACCAAGATTCGCACCCATCTCAGATACTCTAAGGTCCTACCACTGGTTGTCCATTCAAAACAGGATAAAGTTTAAAGCGATGTGCATAATTTACAAAGTTATGCAGGATCAGGGGCCTCGCTTCCTTAAAGATCACCTAATACCCTACAGTCCGGCTAGAAAGCTACGATCCTCAGCACTTAACCAATTAGTGGTCCCACGTACCAGAACTGTGACTTGGGGTGACCGCCGTTTCCTGGTTGCGGCCCCCAAGATCTGGAACACCTTACCATATCACATTAAAACCAGTCCATCGCTCCTACAGTTTAGGAAAAAGCTGAAGACGTGGTTATTTAACCAATAAAAGTAGCACTCCAGCCGCATCCTTACCTCTAGGGAATGACATTACTGCAGTCCAGCGCCGAGACACCCAAGGGTAATTGTTCGCGCTCTATAAATGTCAGAAAATAAATAAATAAATATAGTATTGTGCCCAAAAGCAATTAACAGCATGACATTAATAAGGTTCAACTATTGCAAAAAAAGGAAATGTTAACATATTAGCGCATTTTTCTTTCATTTGGTGTAATGAGTTAACCTGCTTTGTTTTTATTAACACATTTCTCGTGTTTTGGTATGTGCTGCAACTAATATATAAGTTAAGTATCATCATGTCCTGCCCTTAGCCCCGCCCCCTAACTACACCTCTAGCTCATTTTAATGAGTACCTGCACTTATTTTTTCCCATGGAAAGCACTGCGTAGTACAATTTGCCTTGTTTGTGGTGCCACTGGGCTTGTCAATTTGTAACCAGCCTCCTCTAAATATCTCCTGGCATGCATTATCGAACATGTCTGTAATACCGCGTGGACTGGCTACGAGACCAAATAAACACTAGGTGGCGCCTGAAGATAATAAGAGATACTTTGAACAAAACATTAAAACTCCGGTCACGCTTTCGTTGTGGTGGAGGTGCCGAATTCGAAGGAACGCAGTAGAATAAATAGTGTTTTGCTGTCCTCAGCACGCCCGATTTTAAAATACAGTCACTGTGAAACCCAGGCAACGTAAGCTTCTGGTGTTCCAATGACCTACAACTCCATGTCCCTGGACAGGATTCCCAGTCCAGTGTAAAACTATTTATTTCACACTCGCCAACCACCCAGTTATACACATTTACGCTTGAGAACTTTACCATCTCTCTCCCAAACTTTGTGGTTCTATAAAATTGCCCGACTGCTTTTAAAATCAATGGTTAGAAGTGTGTGGCCTCGCTTTCTTTTTTCTGTCCTTATCTAGCTCGCTGTGTCTGCGTTGGTTTATCTTTAGCTGTCGTTCTTTCTGTCAGATTGCCCCTTGTTGTGTTCTGCTGAACACAGTCTAGGGACTTTATTTGCAAGCCCCTTGCGCCGACAGTGCGTCACTTTTTATTTGGGGAAAAAGTGATGCGTCGGAAGCGCAAGGGGTTTGTAAATTTGTAAATAAGCCCCGTAGTGTTTTAACAGCCACTCCCAGGAGGACCAGCCCTTATACCCACCCTACACCCATCCAATACATACGTCACCGGTCAGGTGACCTTGCCAATAAAAGAACCGGATTGCAGGTGCTCGTGGCCAGTTCTAAGTACTATACCTAAGTGTCTGTGTCACTTATT